>NW_027116872.1:0-271496 GCF_024137725.1 Prorops nasuta | reverse complement strand
TATTTAAGTACTCAATGACCCCCACGTGACCCCCCCATGTCCTATATAAGTACTCAATGACCCCATGTGACCCACCCTAGTCCTATTTAAGTACTCAATGACCCCACGTGACCCCCCCATGTCCTATATAAGTACTCAATGACCCCATGTGACCCACCCCTAGTCCTATATAAGTACTCAATGACCCCATGTGGCCCCCCTAGACCTATATAAGTACTCAATTACCCAATGTGACACCTTCTAGTCCTATATAAGTACTCAATGACCCCATGTGACCCCCCCTAGTCCTATATATGTACTCAATGACCCCTTGTGACCCACCCTAGTCCTATATAAGTACTCAATGACCCCATGTGACCCACCCTAGTCCTATATAAGTACTCAATGACCCCATGTGAACCCCCCTAGTCCTATATATGTACTCAATGACCCCTTGTGACCCACCCTAGTTCTATACAAGTACTCAATGACCCCATGTGACCCACCCTAGTCCTATATAAGTACTCAATGACCCCATGTGACCCCCCATGTCCTATATAAGTACTCAATGCCCCCATGTGACCCACCCCTAGTCCTATATAAGAACTCAATGACCCCATGTGACCCCCCTAGTCCTATATATGTACTCAATTACCCAATGTGACCCCTCCTAGTCCTATATAAGTACTCAATGACACCACGTGACCCCCCCATGTCCTATATAAGTACTCAATTACCCCATGTGACCCCCCCTAGTCCTATATAAGTACTCAATGACCCCTTGTGACCCACCCTAGTCCTATATAAGTACTCAATGACACCATGTGACCCACCCTAGTTCTATATAAGTACTCAATGACCCCATGTGACCCACCCTAGTCCTATATAAGTACTCAATGACCCCATGTGACCCCCCCTAGTCCTATATATGTACTCAATGACCCCTTTTGACCCACCCTAGTTCTATATAAGTACTCAATGACCCCAGGTGACCCCCCCTAGTCCTACATAAGTACTCAATGACCCCATGTGACCCACCCTAGTCCTATTTAAGTACTCAATGACCCCACGTGACCCACCCCTAGTCCTATATAAGTACTCAATGACCCCATGTGGCCCCCCTAGACCTATATAAGTACTCAATTACCCAATGTGACACCTTCTAGTCCTATATAAGTACTCAATGACCCCATGTGACCCACCCTAGTCCTATATACGTACTCAATGACCCCACGTGACCTCCCATGTCCTATATAAGTACTCAATTACCCTAAGTGACCCACCCTAGTCCTATATAAGTACTCAATGACCCCATGTGACCCCCCCTAGTCCTATATATGTACTCAATGACCCCTTGTGACCAACCCTAGTTCTATATAAGTACTCAATGACCCCATGTGACCCACCCTAGTCCTATTTAAGTACTCAATGACCCCCACGTGACCCCCCCCATGTCCTATATAAGTACTCAATGACCCCATGTGACCCACCCTAGTCCCTATATAAGTACTCAATGACCCCACGTGACCTCCCATGTCCTATATAAGTACTCAATTACCCTAAGTTACCCACCCTAGTCCTATATAAGTACTCAATGACCCCATGTGACCCCCCCTAGTCCTATATATGTACTCAATGACCCCTTGTGACCCCCCCCTAGTCCTATATAAGTACTCAATGACCCCATGTAACCCACCCTAGTCCTATTTAAGTACTCAATGACCCCACGTGACCCCCCCATGTCCTATATAAGTACTCAATGACCCCATGTGACCCACCCTAGTCCTATATAAGTACTCAATGACCCCATGTGGCCCCCCTAGACCTATATAAGTACTCAATTACCCAATGTGACACCTTCTAGTCCTATATAAGTACTCAACGACCCCATGTGACCCCCCCTAGTCCTATATATGTACTCAATGACCCCTTGTGACCCACCCTAGTCCTATATAAGTACTCAATGACCCCATGTGACCCACCCTAGTCCTATATAAGTACTCAATGACCCCATGTGACCCCCCCTAGTCCTATATATGTACTCAATGACCCCTTGTGACCCACCCTAGTTCTATATAAGTACTCAATGACCCCATGTGACCCACCCTAGTCCTATATAAGTACTCAATGACCCCATGTGACCCCCCCTAGTCCTATATATGTACTCAATGACCCCTTTTGACCCACCCTAGTTCTATATAAGTACTCAATGACCCCAGGTGACCCCCCCTAGTCCTATATAAGTACTCAATGACCCCAGGTGACCCCCCCTAGTCCTATATAAGTACTCAATGACCCCATGTGACCCACCCTAGTCCTATTTAAGTACTCAATGACCCCACGTGACGCCCCCCATGTCCTATATAAGTACTCAATGACCCAATGTGACCCACCCTAGTCCTATATAAGTACTCCATGACCCCATGTGGCCCCCCTAGACCTATATAAGTACTCAATTACCCAATGTGACACCTTCTAGTCCTATATAAGTACTCAATGACCCCATGTGACCCACCCTAGTCCTATATAAGTACTCAATGACCCCATATGACCCACCCTAGTCCTATATAAGTACACAATGACCCCATGTGACCCCCCTAGTCCTATATAAGTACTCAATGACCCCATGTGACCCACCCTAGTCCTATATAACTACTCAATGACCCCATATGACCCACCCTAGTCCTATATAAGTACACAATGACCCCATGTGACCCCCCTAGTCCTATATAAGTACTCAATGACCGCATGTGACCCACCCTAGTCCTATATAAGTACTCAATGACCCCATGTGACCCACCCTAGTCCTATATAAGTACTCAATGACCCCATATGACCCACCCTAGTCCTATATAATTACACAATGACCCCATGTGACCCCCCTAGTCCTATATAAGTACTCAATGACCGCATGTGACCCACCCTAGTACTATATAAGTACTCAATGACCCCATGTGACCCACCCATGTCCTATATAAGTACTCTATGACCCCATGTGACCCCCCTAGTCCTATATAAGTACTCAATGACCCCATGTGACCCACCCTAGTCCTATATAAGTACTCAATGACCCCATGTGGCCCCCCTAGACCTATATAAGTACTCAATTACCCAATGTGACACCTCCTAGTCCTATATAAGTACTCAATGACCCCATGTGACCCACCCTAGTCCTATATACGTACTCAATGACCCCACGTGACCTCCCATGTCCTATATAAGTACTCAATTACCCTAAGTGACCCCCTTAGTCCTATATAAGTACTCAATGACCCCATGTGACCCACCCTAGTCCTATATAAGTACTCAATGACCCCATATGACCCACCCTAGTCCTATATAAGTACACAATGACCCCATGTGACCCCCCTAGAACTATATAAGTACTCAATGACCGCATGTGACCCACCCTAGTCCTATATAAGTACTCAATGACCCCATGTGACCCACCCTAGTCCTATATAAGTACTCAATGACCCCATATGACCCACCCTAGTCCTATATAATTACACAATGACCCCATGTGACCCCCCTAGTCCTATATAAGTACTCAATGACCGCATGTGACCCACCCTAGTACTATATAAGTACTCAATGACCCCATGTGACCCACCCATGTCCTATATAAGTACTCTATGACCCCATGTGACCCCCCTAGTCCTATATAAGTACTCAATGACCCCATGTGACCCACCCTAGTCCTATATAAGTACTCAATGACCCCATGTGGCCCCCCTAGACCTATATAAGTACTCAATTACCCAATGTGACACCTCCTAGTCCTATATAAGTACTCAATGACCCCATGTGACCCACCCTAGTCCTATATACGTACTCAATGACCCCACGTGACCTCCCATGTCCTATATAAGTACTCAATTACCCTAAGTGACCCCCTTAGTCCTATATAAGTACTCAATGACCCCATGTGACCCACCCTAGTCCTATATAAGTACTCAATGACCCCATATGACCCACCCTAGTCCTATATAAGTACACAATGACCCCATGTGACCCCCCTAGAACTATATAAGTACTCAATGACCGCATGTGACCCACCCTAGTCCTATATAAGTACTCAATGACCCCATGTGACCCACCCATGTCCTATATAAGTACTCTATGACCCCATGTGACCCCCCTAGTCCTATATAAGTACTCAATGACCCCATGTGACCCACCCTAGTCCTATATAAGTACTCAATGACCCCATGTGACCCCCCCTAGTCCTATATATGTACTCAATGACCCCTTGTGACCCACCCTAGTTCTATATAAGTACTCAATGACCCTATGTGACCCACCCTAGTCCTATATAAGTACTCAATGACCCCATGTGACCCCCCCTAGTCCTATATATGTACTCAATGACCCCTTTTGACCCACCCTAGTTCTATATAAGTACTCAATGACCCCAGGTGACCCCCCCTAGTCCTATATAAGTACTCAATGACCCCATGTGACCCACCCTAGTCCTATTTAAGTACTCAATGACCCCACGTGACCCCCCCCATGTCCTATATAAGTACTCAATGACCCCATGTGACCCACCCTAGTCCTATATAAGTACTCAATGACCCCATGTGGCCCCCCTAGACCTATATAAGTACTCAATTACCCAATGTGACACCTTCTAGTCCTATATAAGTACTCAATGACCCCATGTGACCCACCCTAGTCCTATATACGTACTTAATGACCCCACGTGACCTCCCATGTCCTATATAAGTACTCAATTACCCTAAGTGACCCCCTTAGTCCTATATAAGTACTCAATGACCCCATGTGACCCACCCTAGTCCTATATAAGTACTCAATGACCCCATATGACCCACCCTAGTCCTATATAAGTACTCAATGACCCCATGTGACCCTCCCTAGTCCTATATAAGTACTCAATTACCCAATGTGACCCACCCTAGTCCTATATAAGTACTCAATGACCCCATATGACCCACCCTAGTCCTATATAAGTACACAATGACCCAATGTGACCCCCCTAGTCCTATATAAGTACTCAATGACCCCATGTGACCCACCCTATTCTTATATAAGTACTCAATAACCCCATGTGACCCACCCTAGTCTTATATAAGTACTCAATGACCCCATGTGACCCACCCTAGTCCTATATAAGTACTCAATTACCCAATGTGACCCACCCTAGTCCTATATAAGTACTCAATGACCCCATATGACCCACCCTAGTCCTATATAAGTACACAATGACCCAATGTGACCCCCCTAGACCTATATAAGTACTCAATTACCCAATGTGACACCTTCTAGTCCTATATAAGTACTCAATGACCCCATGTGACCCACCCTAGTCCTATATACGTACTTAATGACCCCACGTGACCTCCCATGTCCTATATAAGTACTCAATTACCCTAAGTGACCCCCTTAGTCCTATATAAGTACTCAATGACCCCATGTGACCCACCCTAGTCCTATATAAGTACTCAATGACCCCATGTGACCCCCCCTAGTCCTATATATGTACTCAATGACCCCTTTTGACCCACCCTAGTTCTATATAAGTACTCAATGACCCCATGTGACCCACCCTAGTCCTATATAAGTACTCAATGACCCCATGTGACCCCCCCTAGTCCTATATATGTACTCAATGACCCCTTTTGACCCACCCTAGTTCTATATAAGTACTCAATGACCCTAGGTGACCCCCCCTAGTCCTATATAAGTACTCAATGACCCCATGTGACCCCCCTAGTCCTATATAAGTACTCAATGACCCCATGTGACCCACCCTAGTCCTATATAAGTACTCAATGACCCCATATGACCCACCCTAGTCCTATATAAGTACACAATGACCCCATGTGACCCCCCTAGTCCTATATAAGTACTCAATGACCGCATGTGACCCACCCTAGTCCTATATAAGTACTCAATGACCCCATGTGACCCACCCTAGTCCTATATAAGTACTCAATGACCCCATATGACCCACCCTAGTCCTATATAATTACACAATGACCCCATGTGACCCCCCTAGTCCTATATAAGTACTCAATGACCGCATGTGACCCACCCTAGTACTATATAAGTACTCAATGACCCCATGTGACCCACCCATGTCCTATATAAGTACTCTATGACCCCATGTGACCCCCCTAGTCCTATATAAGTACTCAATGACCCCATGTGACCCACCCTAGTCCTATATAAGTACTCAATGACCCCATGTGGCCCCCCTAGACCTATATAAGTACTCAATTACCCAATGTGACACCTCCTAGTCCTATATAAGTACTCAATGACCCCATGTGACCCACCCTAGTCCTATTTAAGTACTCAATGACCCCACGTGACGCCCCCCATGTCCTATATAAGTACTCAATGACCCAATGTGACCCACCCTAGTCCTATATAAGTACTCAATGACCCCATGTGGCCCCCCTAGACCTATATAAGTACTCAATTACCCAATGTGACACCTTCTAGTCCTATATAAGTACTCAATGACCCCATGTGACCCACCCTAGTCCTATATAAGTACTCAATGACCCCATATGACCCACCCTAGTCCTATATAAGTACACAATGACCCCATGTGACCCCCCTAGTCCTATATAAGTACTCAATGACCCCATGTGACCCACCCTAGTCCTATATAAGTACTCAATGACCGCATGTGACCCACCCTAGTCCTATATAAGTACTCAATGACCCCATGTGACCCACCCTAGTCCTATATAAGTACTCAATGACCCCATATGACCCACCCTAGTCCTATATAAGTACACAATGACCCCATGTGACCCCCCTAGAACTATATAAGTACTCAATGACCGCATGTGACCCACCCTAGTCCTATATAAGTACTCAATGACCCCATGTGACCCACCCTAGTACTATATAAGTACTCAATGACCCCATGTGACCCACCCATGTCCTATATAAGTACTCTATGACCCCATGTGACCCCCCTAGTCCTATATAAGTACTCAATGACCCCATGTGACCCACCCTAGTCCTATATAAGTACTCAATGACCCCATGTGGCCCCCCTAGACCTATATAAGTACTCAATTACCCAATGTGACACCTCCTAGTCCTATATAAGTACTCAATGACCCCATGTGACCCACCCTAGTCCTATATACGTACTCAATGACCCCACGTGACCTCCCATGTCCTATATAAGTACTCAATTACCCTAAGTGACCCCCTTAGTCCTATATAAGTACTCAATGACCCCATGTGACCCACCCTAGTCCTATATAAGTACTCAATGACCCCATATGACCCACCCTAGTCCTATATAAGTACACAATGACCCCATGTGACCCCCCTAGAACTATATAAGTACTCAATGACCGCATGTGACCCACCCTAGTCCTATATAAGTACTCAATGACCCCATGTGACCCACCCTAGTCCTATATAAGTACTCAATGACCCCATATGACCCACCCTAGTCCTATATAATTACACAATGACCCCATGTGACCCCCCTAGTCCTATATAAGTACTCAATGACCGCATGTGACCCACCCTAGTACTATATAAGTACTCAATGACCCCATGTGACCCACCCATGTCCTATATAAGTACTCTATGACCCCATGTGACCCCCCCTAGTCCTATATAAGTACTCAATGACCCCATGTGACCCACCCTAGTCCTATATAAGTACTCAATGACCCCATGTGGCCCCCCTAGACCTATATAAGTACTCAATTACCCAATGTGACACCTCCTAGTCCTATATAAGTACTCAATGACCCCATGTGACCCACCCTAGTCCTATATACGTACTCAATGACCCCACGTGACCTCCCATGTCCTATATAAGTACTCAATTACCCTAAGTGACCCCCTTAGTCCTATATAAGTACTCAATGACCCCATGTGACCCACCCTAGTCCTATATAAGTACTCAATGACCCCATATGACCCACCCTAGTCCTATATAAGTACACAATGACCCCATGTGACCCCCCTAGAACTATATAAGTACTCAATGACCGCATGTGACCCACCCTAGTCCTATATAAGTACTCAATGACCCCATGTGACCCACCCTAGTCCTATATAAGTACTCAATGACCCCATATGACCCACCCTAGTCCTATATAATTACACAATGACCCCATGTGACCCCCCTAGTCCTATATAAGTACTCAATGACCGCATGTGACCCACCCTAGTACTATATAAGTACTCAATGACCCCATGTGACCCACCCATGTCCTATATAAGTACTCTATGACCCCATGTGACCCCCCTAGTCCTATATAAGTACTCAATGACCCCATGTGACCCACCCTAGTCCTATATAAGTACTCAATGACCCCATGTGGCCCCCCTAGACCTATATAAGTACTCAATTACCCAATGTGACACCTCCTAGTCCTATATAAGTACTCAATGACCCCATGTGACCCACCCTAGTCCTATATACGTACTCAATGACCCCACGTGACCTCCCATGTCCTATATAAGTACTCAATTACCCTAAGTGACCCCCTTAGTCCTATATAAGTACTCAATGACCCCATGTGACCCACCCTAGTCCTATATAAGTACTCAATGACCCCATATGACCCGCCCTAGTCCTATATAAGTACACAATGACCCCATGTGACCCCCCTAGAACTATATAAGTACTCAATGACCGCATGTGACCCACCCTAGTCCTATATAAGTACTCAATGACTTCATGTGACCCACCCATGTCCTATATAAGTACTCTATGACCCCATGTGACCCCCCTAGTCCTATATAAGTACTCAATGACCCCATGTGACCCACCCTAGTCCTATATAAGTACTCAATGACCCCATGTGACCCCCCCTAGTCCTATATATGTACTCAATGACCCCTTGTGACCCACCCTAGTTCTATATAAGTACTCAATGACCCTATGTGACCCACCCTAGTCCTATATAAGTACTCAATGACCCCATGTGACCCCCCCTAGTCCTATATATGTACTCAATGACCCCTTTTGACCCACCCTAGTTCTATATAAGTACTCAATGACCCCAGGTGACCCCCCCTAGTCCTATATAAGTACTCAATGACCCCATGTGACCCACCCTAGTCCTATTTAAGTACTCAATGACCCCACGTGACCCCCCCATGTCCTATATAAGTACTCAATGACCCCATGTGACCCACCCTAGTCCTATATAAGTACTCAATGACCCCATGTGGCCCCCCTAGACCTATATAAGTACTCAATTACCCAATGTGACACCTTCTAGTCCTATATAAGTACTCAATGACCCCATGTGACCCACCCTAGTCCTATATACGTACTTAATGACCCCACGTGACCTCCCATGTCCTATATAAGTACTCAATTACCCTAAGTGACCCCCTTAGTCCTATATAAGTACTCAATGACCCCATGTGACCCACCCTAGTCCTATATAAGTACTCAATGACCCCATGTGACCCTCCCTAGTCCTATATAAGTACTCAATTACCCAATGTGACCCCCCCCCTAGTCCTATATAAGTACTCAATGACCCCATGTGACCCCTCCTAGTCGTATATAAGTACTCAAAGACCCCATGTGACCCACCCTATTCTTATATAAGTACTCAATGACCCCATGTGACCCACCTTAGTCTTATATAAGTACTCAATGACCACATGTGACCCACCCTAGTCCTATATACGTACTCAATGACCCCACGTGACTTCCCATGTCCTTTATAAGTACTCAATTACCCCAAGAGTCCCCCCTAGTCCCATATAAGTACTCAATGACCCCATGTGACCCAACCTAGTCCTATATAAATACTCAATGACCACATGTAACCCCCCCATGTCCTATATAAGTACTCAATGACCCCATGTGACCCACCCTAGTCCTATATAAGTACTCAATGACCCCATGTGGCCCCCCTAGACCTATATAAGTACTCAATTACCCAATGTGACACCTTCTAGTCCTATATATGTACTCAATGACCCCATGTGACCCACCCTAGTCCTATATACGTACTCAATGACCCCACGTGACCTCCCATGTCCTATATAAGTACTCAATTACCCTAAGTGACCCCCTTAGTCCTATATAAGTACTCAATGACCCCATGTGACCCACCCTAGTCCTATATAAGTACTCAATGACCCCATATGACCCACCCTAGTCCTATATAAGTACACAATGACCCCATGTGACCCCCCTAGTCCTATATAAGTACTCAATGACCCCATGTGACCCCCCCTAGTCCTATGTAAGTACTCAATGACACCATGTGACCCACCCTAGTCCTATATAAGTACTCAATGACCCCATATGACCCACCCTAGTCCTATATAAGTACTCAATGACCCCATGTGACCCACCCTATTCTTATATAAGTACTCAATGACCCCATGTGACCCACCTTAGTCTTATATAAGTAATCAATGACCCCATGTGACCCACCCTAGTCCTATATAAGTACTCAATGACCCCATGTGACCCCCCATGTCCTATATAAGTACTCAATGCCCCCATGTGACCCACCCTAGTCCTATATAAGAACTCAATGACCCCATGTGACCCCCCTAGTCCTATATATGTACTCAATTACCCAATGTGACCCCTCCTAGTCCTATATAAGTACTCAATGACACCACGTGACCACCCATGTCCTATATAAGTACTCAATTACCCCATGTGACCCCCCTAGTCCTATATAAGTACTCAATGACCCCATATGACCCACCCTAGTCCTATATAAGTACTCAATGACACCATGTGACCCACCCTAGTCCTATATAAGTACTCAATGACCCCATGTGACCCCCCTAGTCCTATATAAGTACTCAATGACCCCATGTGACCCCCCTAGTCCTATATAAGTACTAAATTACCCAATGTGACCCCCCTAGTCCTATATAAGTACTCAATGACCCCATGTGACCCAGCCTAGTCCTATATAAGTACTCAATGACCCCATGTGACCCCCCTAGTCCTATATAAGTACTCAATTACCCAATGTGACCCATCCTAGTCCTATATAAGTACTCAATGACCCCATGTGACCCACCCTAGTCCTATATACGTACTCAATGACCCCACGTGACCTCCCATGTCCTATATAAGTACTCAATTACCCCAAGTGACCCCCCTAGTCCTATATAAGTACTCAATGACCCCATGTGACCCACCCTAGTCCTATATAAGTACTCAATGACCCCATATGACCCACCCTAGTCCTATATAAGTACACAATGACCCCATGTGACCCTCCTAGTCCTATATAAGTACTCAATGACCGCATGTGACCCACCCTAGTCCTATATAAGTACTCAATGACCCCATGTGACCCACCCATGTCCTATATAAGTACTCTATGACCCCATGTGACCCCCCTAGTCCTATATAAGTACTCAATGACCCCATGTGACCCCCCCTAGTCCTATATATGTACTCAATGACCCCTTTTGACCCACCCTAGTTCTATATAAGTACTCAATGACCCCATGTGACCCCCCCTAGTCCTATATACGTACTCAATGACCCCACGTGACCTCCCATGTCCTATATAAGTACTCAATTACCCCAAGTGACCCCCCTAGTCCTATATAAGTACTCAATGACCCCATGTGACCCACCCTAGTCCTATATAAGTACTCAATGACCCCATATGACCTACCCTAGTCCTATTTAAGTACTCAATGACCCCAAGTGACCCCCCTAGTCCTATATAAGTACTCAATGACCCCATGTGACCCACCCTAGTCCTATATAAGTACTCAATGACCCCATATGACCTACCCTAGTCCTATTTAAGTACTCAATGACCCCACGTGACCCCCCCATGTCCTATATAAGTACTCAATGACCCCATGTGACCCACCCTAGTCCTATATAAGTACTCAATGACCCCATGTGGCCCCCCTAGACCTATATAAGTACTCAATTACCCAATGTGACACCTCCTAGTCCTATATAAGTACTCAATGACCCCATGTGACCCACCCTAGTCCTATATACGTACTCAATGACCCCACGTGACCTCCCATGTCCTATATAAGTACTCAATTACCCTAAGTGACCCCCTTAGTCCTATATAAGTACTCAATGACCCCATGTGACCCACCCTAGTCCTATATAAGTACTCAATGACCCCATGTGACCCCCCCTAGTCCTATATAAGTACTCAATTACCCAATGTGACCCCCCCCCTAGTCCTATATAAGTACTCAATGACCCCATGTGACCCACCCTATTCTTATATAAGTACTCAATAACCCCATGTGACCCACCCTAGTCTTATATAAGTACTCAATGACCCCATGTGACCCACCCTAGTCCTATATAAGTACTCAATGACCCCATGTGACCCACCCTAGTCCTATATAAGTACTCAATGACCCCATGTGACCCCCCATGTCCTATATAAGTACTCAATGCCCCCATGTGACCCACCCTAGTCCTATATAAGAACTCAATGACCCCATGTGACCCCCCTAGTCCTATATAAGTACTCAATTACCCAATGTGACCCCTCCTAGTCCTATATAAGTACTCAATGACACCACGTGACCCCCCATGTCCTATATAAGTACTCAATTACCCCATGTGACCCCCCTAGTCCTATATAAGTACTCAATGACCCCATGTGACCCACCCTAGTCCTATATAAGTACTCAATGACCCCATGTGACCCCCCTAGTCCTATATAAGTACTCAATGACCCCATGAGACCCCCCTAGTCCTATATAAGTACTCAATTACCCAATGTGACCCCCCTAGTCCTATATAAGTACTCAATGACCCCATGTGACCCCTCCTAGTCCTATATAAATACTCAATGACCCCATGTGACCCCCCCTAGTACTATATAAATACTCAATGACCCCATGTGACCCCCCTAGTCCCATATAAGTACTCAATGACCCCATGTGACCCACCCTAGTCCTATATAAGTACTCAATGACCCCATGTGACACACCCTAGTCCTATATAAGTACTCAATGACCCCATGTGACCCCCCCTAGTCCTATATAAGTACTCAATTACCCAATGTGACCCCCCCCCCTAGTCCTATATAAGTACTCAATGACCCCATGTGACCCACCCTAGTCCTATATAAGTACTCAATGACCCCATGTGACCCCCCATGTCCTATATAAGTACTCAATGCCCCCATGTGACCCACCCTAGTCCTATATAAGAACTCAATGACCCCATGTGACCCCCCTAGTCCTATATATGTACTCAATTACCCAATGTGACCCCTCCTAGTCCTATATAAGTACTCAATGACACCACGTGACCCCCCATGTCCTATATAAGTACTCAATTACCCCATGTGACCCCCCTAGTCCTATATAAGTACTCAATGACCCCATGTGACCCACCCTAGTCCTATATAAGTACTCAATGACACCATGTGACCCACCCTAGTCCTATATAAGTACTCAATGACCCCATGTGACCCCCCTAGTCCTATATAAGTACTCAATGACCCCATGTGACCCCCCTAGTCCTATATAAGTACTCAATTACCCAATGTGACACCTCCTAGTCCTATATAAGTACTCAATGACCCCATGTGACCCACCCTAGTCCTATATACGTAGTCAATGACCCCACGTGACCTCCCATGTCCTATATAAGTACTCAATTACCCTAAGTGACCCCCTTAGTCCTATATAAGTACTCAATGACCCCATGTGACCCACCCTAGTCCTATATAAGTACTCAATGACCCCATGTGACCCCCCCTAGTCCTATATAAGTACTCAATTACCCAATGTGACCCCCCCCCCTAGTCCTATATAAGTACTCAATGACCCCATGAGACCCCCCTAGTCCTATATAAGTACTCAATTACCCAATGTGACCCCCCTAGTCCTATATAAGTACTCAATGACCCCATGTGACCCCTCCTAGTCCTATATAAATACTCAATGACCCCATGTGACCCCCCCTAGTCCTATATAAATACTCAATGACCCCATGTGACCCCCCTAGTCCCATATAAGTACTCAATGACCCCATGTGACCCACCCTAGTCCTATATAAGTACTCAATGACCCCATGTGACACACCCTAGTCCTATATAAGTACTCAATGACCCCATGTGACCCCCCCTAGTCCTATATAAGTACTCAATTACCCAATGTGACCCCCCCCCTAGTCCTATATAAGTACTCAATGACCCCATGTGACCCACCCTAGTCCTATATAAGTACTCAATGACCCCATGTGACCCCCCATGTCCTATATAAGTACTCAATGCCCCCATGTGACCCACCCTAGTCCTATATAAGAACTCAATGACCCCATGTGACCCCCCTAGTCCTATATATGTACTCAATTACCCAATGTGACCCCTCCTAGTCCTATATAAGTACTCAATGACACCACGTGACCCCCCATGTCCTATATAAGTACTCAATTACCCCATGTGACCCCCCTAGTCCTATATAAGTACTCAATGACCCCATGTGACCCACCCTAGTCCTATATAAGTACTCAATGACACCATGTGACCCACCCTAGTCCTATATAAGTACTCAATGACCCCATGTGACCCCCCTAGTCCTATATAAGTACTCAATGACCCCATGTGACCCCCCTAGTCCTATATAAGTACTCAATTACCCAATGTGACACCTCCTAGTCCTATATAAGTACTCAATGACCCCATGTGACCCACCCTAGTCCTATATACGTACTCAATGACCCCACGTGACCTCCCATGTCCTATATAAGTACTCAATTACCCTAAGTGACCCACCCTAGTCCTATATAAGTACTCAATGACCCCATGTGACCCCCCTAGTCCTATATATGTACTCAATGACCCCTTGTGACCCACCCTAGTTCTATATAAGTACTCAATGACTTCATGTGACCCACCCTAGTCCTATTTAAGTACTCAATGACCCCACGTGACCCCCCCATGTCCTATATAAGTACTCAATGACCCCATGTGACCCACCTTAGTCCTATATAAGTACTCAATGACCCCACGTGACCTCCCATGTCCTATATAAGTACTCAATTACCCTAAGTGACCCACCCTAGTCCTATATAAGTACTCAATGACCCCATGTGACCCCCCCTAGTCCTATATATGTACTCAATGACCCCTTGTGACCCCCCCTAGTCCTATATAAGTACTCAATGACCCCATGTGACCCACCCTAGTCCTATTTAAGTACTCAATGACCCCACGTGACCCCCCCATGTCCTATATAAGTACTCAATGACCCCATGTGACCCACCCAAGTCCTATATAAGTACTCAATGACCCCATGTGGCCCCCCTAGACCTATATAAGTACTCAATTACCCAATGTGACACCTTCTAGTCCTATATAAGTACTCAATGACCCCATGTGACACCCCCTAGTCCTATATATGTACTCAACGACCCCTTGTGACCCACCCTAGTCCTATATAAGTACTCAATGACACCACGTGACCCCCCATGTCCTATATAAGTACTCAATTACCCCATGTGACCCCCCTAGTCCTATATAAGTACTCAATGACCCCATGTGACCCACCCTAGTCCTATATAAGTACTCAATGACACCATGTGACCCACCCTAGTCCTATATAAGTACTCAATGTCCCCATGTGACCCCCCTAGTCCTATATAAGTACTCAATGACCCCATGTGACCCCCCTAGTCCTATATAAGTACTCAATTACCCAATGTGACCCCCCTAGTCCTATATAAGTACTCAATGACCCCATGTGACCCAGCCTAGTCCTATATAAGTACTCAATGACCCCATGTGACCCCCCTAGTCCTATATAAGTACTCAATTACCCAATGTGACCCATCCTAGTCCTATATAAGTACTCAATGACCCCATGTGACCCACCCTAGTCCTATATACGTACTCAATGACCCCACGTGACCTCCCATGTCCTATATAAGTACTCAATTACCCCAAGTGACCCCCCTAGTCCTATATAAGTACTCAATGACACCATGTGACCCACCCTAGTCCTATATAAGTACTCAATGACCCCATATGACCCACCCTAGTCCTATATAAGTACACAATGACCCCATGTGACCCCCCTAGTCCTATATAAGTACTCAATGACCGCATGTGACCCACCCTAGTCCTATATAAGTACTCAATGACCCCATGTGACCCACCCATGTCCTATATAAGTACTCTATGACCCCATGTGACCCCCCTAGTCCTATATAAGTACTCAATGACCCCATGTGACCCACCCTAGTCCTATATAAGTACTCAATGACCCCATGTGACCCCCCCTAATCCTATATATGTACTCAATGACCCCTTGTGCCCCACCCTAGTTCTATATAAGTACTCAATGACCCCATGTGACCCACCCTAGTCCTATATAAGTACTCAATGACCCCATGTGACCCCCCCTAGTCCTATATATGTACTCAATGACCCCTTTTGACCCACCCTAGTTCTATATAAGTACTCAATGACCCCATGTGACCCCCCCTAGTCCTATATAAGTACTCAATGACCCCATGTGACCCACCCTAGTCCTATTTAAGTACTCAATGACCCCACGTGACCCCCCCATGTCCTATATAAGTACTCAATGACCCCATGTGACCCACCCTAGTCCTATATAAGTACTCAATGACCCCATGTGGCCCCCCTAGACCTATATAAGTACTCAATTACCCAATGTGACACCTCCTAGTCCTATATAAGTACTCAATGACCCCATGTGACCCACCCTAGTCCTATATACGTACTCAATGACCCCACGTGACCTCCCATGTCCTATATAAGTACTCAATTACCCTAAGTGACCCCCTTAGTCCTATATAAGTACTCAATGACCCCATGTGACCCACCCTAGTCCTATATAAGTACTCAATGACCCCATATGACCCACCCTAGTCCTATATAAGTACACAATGACCCCATGTGACCCCCCTAGTCCTATATAAGTACTCAATGACCGCATGTGACCCACCCTAGTCCTATATAAGTACTCAATGACCCCATGTGACCCACCCATGTCCTATATAAGTACTCTATGACCCCATGTGACCCCCCTAGTCCTATATAAGTACTCAATGACCCCATGTGACCCACCCTAGTCCTATATAAGTACTCAATGACCCCATGTGACCCCCCCTAGTCCTATATATGTACTCAATGACCCCTTGTGACCCACCCTAGTTCTATATAAGTACTCAATGACCCCATGTGACCCACCCTAGTCCTATATAAGTACTCAATGACCCCATGTGACCCCCCCTAGTCCTATATATGTACTCAATGACCCCTTTTGACCCACCCTAGTTCTATATAAGTACTCAATGACCCCAGGTGACCCCTCCTAGTCCTATATAAGTACTCAATGACCCCATGTGACCCACCCTAGTCCTATTTAAGTACTCAATGACCCCACGTGACCCCCCCATGTCCTATATAAGTACTCAATGACCCCATGTGACCCACCCTAGTCCTATATACGTACTCAATGACCCCACGTGACCTCCCATGTCCTATATAAGTACTCAATTACCCTAAGTGACCCCCTTAGTCCTATATAAGTACTCAATGACCCCATGTGACCCACCCTAGTCCTATATAAGTACTCAATGACCCCACATGACCCACCCTAGTCCTATATAAGTACACAATGACCCCATGTGACCCCCCTAGTCCTATATAAGTACTCAATGACCGCATGTGACCCACCCTAGTACTATATAAGTACTCAATGACCCCATGTGACCCACCCATGTCCTATATAAGTACTCTATGACCCCATGTGACCCCCCTAGTCCTATATAAGTACTCAATGACCCCATGTGACCCACCCTAGTCCTATATAAGTACTCAATGACCCCATGTGGCCCCCCTAGACCTATATAAGTACTCAATTACCCAATGTGACACCTCCTAGTCCTATATAAGTACTCAATGACCCCATGTGACCCACCCTAGTCCTATATACGTACTCAATGACCCCACGTGACCTCCCATGTCCTATATAAGTACTCAATTACCCTAAGTGACCCCCTTAGTCCTATATAAGTACTCAATGACCCCATGTGACCCACCCTAGTCCTATATAAGTACTCAATGACCCCATATGACCCACCCTAGTCCTATATAAGTACACAATGACCCCATGTGACCCCCCTAGTCCTATATAAGTACTCAATGACCGCATGTGACCCACCCTAGTCCTATATAAGTACTCAATGACCCCATGTGACCCACCCATGTCCTATATAAGTACTCTATGACCCCATGTGACCCCCCTAGTCCTATATAAGTACTCAATGACCCAATGTGACCCACCCTAGTCCTATATAAGTACTCAATGACCCCATGTGACCCCCCCTAGTCCTATATATGTACTCAATGACCCCTTGTGACCCACCCTAGTTCTATATAAGTACTCAATGACCCCATGTGACCCACCCTAGTCCTATATAAGTACTCAATGACCCCATGTGACCCCCCCTAGTCCTATATATGTACTCAATGACCCCTTTTGACCCACCCTAGTTCTATATAAGTACTCAATGACCCCAGGTGACCCCCCCTAGTCCTATATAAGTACTCAATGACCCCATGTGACCCACCCTAGTCCTATTTAAGTACTCAATGACCCCACGTGACCCCCCCATGTCCTATATAAGTACTCAATGACCCCATGTGACCCACCCTAGTCCTATATAAGTACTCAATGACCCCATGTGGCCCCCCTAGACCTATATAAGTACTCAATTACCCAATGTGACACCTTCTAGTCCTATATAAGTACTCAATGACCCCATGTGACCCACCCTAGTCCTATATACGTACTCAATGACCCCACGTGACCTCCCATGTCCTATATAAGTACTCAATTACCCTAAGTGACCCCCTTAGTCCTATATAATTACTCAATGACCCCATGTGACCCACCCTAGTCCTATATAAGTACTCAATGACCCCATATGACCCACCCTAGTCCTATATAAGTACACAATGACCCAATGTGACCCCCTTAGTCCTATATAAGTACTCAATGACCCCATGTGACCCACCCTAGTCCTATATAAGTACTCAATGACCCCATATGACCCACCCTAGTCCTATATAAGTACACAATGACCCCATGTGACCCCCCTAGTCCTATATAAGTACTCAATGACCGCATGTGACCCACCCTAGTCCTATATAAGTACTCAATGACCCCATGTGACCCACCCATGTCCTATATAAGTACTCTATGACCCCATGTGACCCCCCTAGTCCTATATAAGTACTCAATGACCCAATGTGACCCACCCTAGTCCTATATAAGTACTCAATGACCCCATGTGACCCCCCCCTAGTCCTATATATGTACTCAATGACCCCTTGTGACCCACCCTAGTTCTATATAAGTACTCAATGACCCCATGTGACCCACCCTAGTCCTATATAAGTACTCAATGACCCCATGTGACCCCCCCTAGTCCTATATATGTACTCAATGACCCCTTTTGACCCACCCTAGTTCTATATAAGTACTCAATGACCCCAGGTGACCCCCCCTAGTCCTATATAAGTACTCAATGACCCCATGTGACCCACCCTAGTCCTATTTAAGTACTCAATGACTCCACGTGACCCCCCCCATGTCCTATATAAGTACTCAATGACCCCATGTGACCCACCCTAGTCCTATATAAGTACTCAATGACCCCATGTGGCCCCCCTAGACCTATATAAGTACTCAATTACCCAATGTGACACCTTCTAGTCCTATATAAGTACTCAATGACCCCATGTGACCCACCCTAGTCCTATATACGTACTCAATGACCCCACGTGACCTCCCCATGTCCTATATAAGTACTCAATTACCCTAAGTGACCCCCTTAGTCCTATATAAGTACTCAATGACCCCATGTGACCCACCCTAGTCCTATATAAGTACTCAATGACCCCATATGACCCACCCTAGTCCTATATAAGTACACAATGACCCAATGTGACCCCCCTAGTCCTATATAAGTACTCAATGACCCCCATGTGACCCACCCTATTCTTATATAAGTACTCAATAACCCCATGTGACCCACCCTAGTCTTATATAAGTACTCAATGACCCCATGTGACCCACCCTAGTCCTATATAAGTACTCAATGACCCCATGTGAACCCTAGTCCTTTATAAGTACTCAATGACCCCATGTGACCCCCCATGTCCTATATAAGTACTCAATGCACCCATGTGACCCACCCTAGTCCTATATAAGAACTCAATGACCCCATGTGACCCCCCTAGTCCTATATATGTACTCAATTACCCAATGTGACCCCTCCTAGTCCTATATAAGTACTCAATGACACCACGTGACCCCCCATGTCCTATATAAGTACTCAATTACCCCATGTGACCCCCCTAGTCCTATATAAGTACTCAATGACCCCTTGTGACCCACCCTAGTCCTATATAAGTACTCAATGACACCATGTGACCCACCCTAGTCCTATATAAGTACTCAATGACCCCATGTGACCCACCCTAGTCCTATATAAGTACTCAATGACCCCATGTGACCCCCCCTAGTCCTATATATGTACTCAATGACCCCTTGTGACCCACCCTAGTTCTATATAAGTACTCAATGACCACATGTGGCCCACCCTAGTCCTATATAAGTACTCAATGACCCCATGTGACCCCCCCCTAGTCCTATATATGTACTCAATGACCCCTTTTGACCCACCCTAGTTCTATATAAGTACTCAATGACCCCAGGTGACCCCCCCTAGTCCTATATAAGTACTCAATGACCCCATGTGACCCACCCTAGTCCTATTTAAGTACTCAATGACCCCACGTGACCCCCCCATGTCCTATATAAGTACTCAATAACCCCATGTGACCCACCCTAGTCCTATATAAGTACTCAATGACCCCATATGACCCACCCTAGTCCTATATAAGTACACAATGACCCCATGTGACCCCCCTAGTCCTATATAAGTACTCAATGACCGCATGTGACCCACCCTAGTCCTATATAAGTACTCAATGACCCCATGTGACCCACCCATGTCCTATATAAGTACTCTATGACCCCATGTGACCCCCCTAGTCCTATATAAGTACTCAATGACCCCATGTGACCCACCCTAGTCCTATATAAGTACTCAATGACCCCATGTGACCCCCCCTAGTCCTATATATGTACTCAATGACCCCTTGTGACCCACCCTAGTTCTATATAAGTACTCAATGACCCCATGTGACCCACCCTAGTCCTATATAAGTACTCAATGACCCCATGTGACCCCCCCTAGTCCTATATATGTACTCAATGACCCCTTTTGACCCACCCTAGTTCTATATAAGTACTCAATGACCCCAGGTGACCCCTCCTAGTCCTATATAAGTACTCAATGACCCCATGTGACCCACCCTAGTCCTATTTAAGTACTCAATGACCCCACGTGACCCCCCCATGTCCTATATAAGTACTCAATGACCCCATGTGACCCACCCTAGTCCTATATACGTACTCAATGACCCCACGTGACCTCCCATGTCCTATATAAGTACTCAATTACCCTAAGTGACCCCCTTAGTCCTATATAAGTACTCAATGACCCCATGTGACCCACCCTAGTCCTATATAAGTACTCAATGACCCCACATGACCCACCCTAGTCCTATATAAGTACACAATGACCCCATGTGACCCCCCTAGTCCTATATAAGTACTCAATGACCGCATGTGACCCACCCTAGTACTATATAAGTACTCAATGACCCCATGTGACCCACCCATGTCCTATATAAGTACTCTATGACCCCATGTGACCCCCCTAGTCCTATATAAGTACTCAATGACCCCATGTGACCCACCCTAGTCCTATATAAGTACTCAATGACCCCATGTGGCCCCCCTAGACCTATATAAGTACTCAATTACCCAATGTGACACCTCCTAGTCCTATATAAGTACTCAATGACCCCATGTGACCCACCCTAGTCCTATATACGTACTCAATGACCCCACGTGACCTCCCATGTCCTATATAAGTACTCAATTACCCTAAGTGACCCCCTTAGTCCTATATAAGTACTCAATGACCCCATGTGACCCACCCTAGTCCTATATAAGTACTCAATGACCCCATATGACCCACCCTAGTCCTATATAAGTACACAATGACCCCATGTGACCCCCCTAGTCCTATATAAGTACTCAATGACCGCATGTGACCCACCCTAGTCCTATATAAGTACTCAATGACCCCATGTGACCCACCCATGTCCTATATAAGTACTCTATGACCCCATGTGACCCCCCTAGTCCTATATAAGTACTCAATGACCCAATGTGACCCACCCTAGTCCTATATAAGTACTCAATGACCCCATGTGACCCCCCCTAGTCCTATATATGTACTCAATGACCCCTTGTGACCCACCCTAGTTCTATATAAGTACTCAATGACCCCATGTGACCCACCCTAGTCCTATATAAGTACTCAATGACCCCATGTGACCCCCCCTAGTCCTATATATGTACTCAATGACCCCTTTTGACCCACCCTAGTTCTATATAAGTACTCAATGACCCCAGGTGACCCCCCCTAGTCCTATATAAGTACTCAATGACCCCATGTGACCCACCCTAGTCCTATTTAAGTACTCAATGACCCCACGTGACCCCCCCATGTCCTATATAAGTACTCAATGACCCCATGTGACCCACCCTAGTCCTATATAAGTACTCAATGACCCCATGTGGCCCCCCTAGACCTATATAAGTACTCAATTACCCAATGTGACACCTTCTAGTCCTATATAAGTACTCAATGACCCCATGTGACCCACCCTAGTCCTATATACGTACTCAATGACCCCACGTGACCTCCCATGTCCTATATAAGTACTCAATTACCCTAAGTGACCCCCTTAGTCCTATATAATTACTCAATGACCCCATGTGACCCACCCTAGTCCTATATAAGTACTCAATGACCCCATATGACCCACCCTAGTCCTATATAAGTACACAATGACCCAATGTGACCCCCTTAGTCCTATATAAGTACTCAATGACCCCATGTGACCCACCCTAGTCCTATATAAGTACTCAATGACCCCATATGACCCACCCTAGTCCTATATAAGTACACAATGACCCCATGTGACCCCCCTAGTCCTATATAAGTACTCAATGACCGCATGTGACCCACCCTAGTCCTATATAAGTACTCAATGACCCCATGTGACCCACCCATGTCCTATATAAGTACTCTATGACCCCATGTGACCCCCCTAGTCCTATATAAGTACTCAATGACCCAATGTGACCCACCCTAGTCCTATATAAGTACTCAATGACCCCATGTGACCCCCCCTAGTCCTATATATGTACTCAATGACCCCTTGTGACCCACCCTAGTTCTATATAAGTACTCAATGACCCCATGTGACCCACCCTAGTCCTATATAAGTACTCAATGACCCCATGTGACCCCCCCTAGTCCTATATATGTACTCAATGACCCCTTTTGACCCACCCTAGTTCTATATAAGTACTCAATGACCCCAGGTGACCCCCCCTAGTCCTATATAAGTACTCAATGACCCCATGTGACCCACCCTAGTCCTATTTAAGTACTCAATGACTCCACGTGACCCCCCCATGTCCTATATAAGTACTCAATGACCCCATGTGACCCACCCTAGTCCTATATAAGTACTCAATGACCCCATGTGGCCCCCCTAGACCTATATAAGTACTCAATTACCCAATGTGACACCTTCTAGTCCTATATAAGTACTCAATGACCCCATGTGACCCACCCTAGTCCTATATACGTACTCAATGACCCCACGTGACCTCCCATGTCCTATATAAGTACTCAATTACCCTAAGTGACCCCCTTAGTCCTATATAAGTACTCAATGACCCCATGTGACCCACCCTAGTCCTATATAAGTACTCAATGACCCCATATGACCCACCCTAGTCCTATATAAGTACACAATGACCCAATGTGACCCCCCTAGTCCTATATAAGTACTCAATGACCCCATGTGACCCACCCTATTCTTATATAAGTACTCAATAACCCCATGTGACCCACCCTAGTCTTATATAAGTACTCAATGACCCCATGTGACCCACCCTAGTCCTATATAAGTACTCAATGACCCCATGTGACCCACCCTAGTCCTTTATAAGTACTCAATGACCCCATGTGACCCCCCATGTCCTATATAAGTACTCAATGCACCCATGTGACCCACCCTAGTCCTATATAAGAACTCAATGACCCCATGTGACCCCCCTAGTCCTATATATGTACTCAATTACCCAATGTGACCCCTCCTAGTCCTATATAAGTACTCAATGACACCACGTGACCCCCCATGTCCTATATAAGTACTCAATTACCCCATGTGACCCCCCTAGTCCTATATAAGTACTCAATGACCCCTTGTGACCCACCCTAGTCCTATATAAGTACTCAATGACACCATGTGACCCACCCTAGTCCTATATAAGTACTCAATGACCCCATGTGACCCACCCTAGTCCTATATAAGTACTCAATGACCCCATGTGACCCCCCCTAGTCCTATATATGTACTCAATGACCCCTTGTGACCCACCCTAGTTCTATATAAGTACTCAATGACCACATGTGGCCCACCCTAGTCCTATATAAGTACTCAATGACCCCATGTGACCCCCCCCTAGTCCTATATATGTACTCAATGACCCCTTTTGACCCACCCTAGTTCTATATAAGTACTCAATGACCCCAGGTGACCCCCCCTAGTCCTATATAAGTACTCAATGACCCCATGTGACCCACCCTAGTCCTATTTAAGTACTCAATGACCCCACGTGACCCCCCCATGTCCTATATAAGTACTCAATGACCCCATGTGACCCACCCTAGTCCTATTTAAGTACTCAATGACCCCACGTGACCCCCCCATGTCCTATATAAGTACTCAATGACCCCATGTGACCCACCCTAGTCCTATATAAGTACTCAATGACCCCATGTGGCCCCCCTAGACCTATATAAGTACTCAATTACCCAATGTGACACCTTTTAGTCCTATATAAGTACTCAATGACCCCATGTGACCCCCCCTAGTCCTATATATGTACTCAATGACCCCTTGTGACCCACCCTAGTCCTATATAAGTACTCAATGACCCCATGTGACCCACCCTAGTCCTATATAAGTACTCAATGACCCCATGTGAACCCCCCTAGTCCTATATATGTACTCAATGACCCCTTGTGACCCACCCTAGTTCTATACAAGTACTCAATGACCCCATGTGACCCACCCTAGTCCTATATAAGTACTCAATGACCCCATGTGACCCCCCATGTCCTATATAAGTACTCAATGCCCCCATGTGACCCACCCTAGTCCTATATAAGAACTCAATGACCCCATGTGACCCCCCTAGTCCTATATATGTACTCAATTACCCAATGTGACCCCTCCTAGTCCTATATAAGTACTCAATGACACCACGTGACCCCCCATGTCCTATATAAGTACTCAATTACCCCATGTGACCCCCCTAGTCCTATATAAGTACTCAATGACCCCTTGTGACCCACCCTAGTCCTATATAAGTACTCAATGACACCATGTGACCCACCCTAGTTCTATATAAGTACTCAATGACCCCATGTGACCCACCCTAGTCCTATATAAGTACTCAATGACCCCATGTGACCCCCCCTAGTCCTATATATGTACTCAATGACCCCTTTTGACCCACCCTAGTTCTATATAAGTACTCAATGACCCCAGGTGACCCCCCCTAGTCCTACATAAGTACTCAATGACCCCATGTGACCCACCCTAGTCCTATTTAAGTACTCAATGACCCCACGTGACCCACCCTAGTCCTATATAAGTACTCAATGACCCCATGTGGCCCCCCTAGACCTATATAAGTACTCAATTACCCAATGTGACACCTTCTAGTCCTATATAAGTAATCAATGACCCCATGTGACCCACCCTAGTCCTATATACGTACTCAATGACCCCACGTGACCTCCCATGTCCTATATAAGTACTCAATTACCCTAAGTGACCCACCCTAGTCCTATATAAGTACTCAATGACCCCATGTGACCCCCCCTAGTCCTATATATGTACTCAATGACCCCTTGTGACCAACCCTAGTTCTATATAAGTACTCAATGACCCCATGTGACCCACCCTAGTCCTATTTAAGTACTCAATGACCCCACGTGACCCCCCCATGTCCTATATAAGTACTCAATGACCCCATGTGACCCACCCTAGTCCTATATAAGTACTCAATGACCCCACGTGACCTCCCATGTCCTATATAAGTACTCAATTACCCTAAGTTACCCACCCTAGTCCTATATAAGTACTCAATGACCCCATGTGACCCCCCCTAGTCCTATATATGTACTCAATGACCCCTTGTGACCCCCCCTAGTCCTATATAAGTACTCAATGACCCCATGTAACCCACCCTAGTCCTATTTAAGTACTCAATGACCCCACGTGACCCCCCCATGTCCTATATAAGTACTCAATGACCCCATGTGACCCACCCTAGTCCTATATAAGTACTCAATGACCCCATGTGGCCCCCCTAGACCTATATAAGTACTCAATTACCCAATGTGACACCTTCTAGTCCTATATAAGTACTCAACGACCCCATGTGACCCCCCCTAGTCCTATATATGTACTCAATGACCCCTTGTGACCCACCCTAGTCCTATATAAGTACTCAATGACCCCATGTGACCCACCCTAGTCCTATATAAGTACTCAATGACCCCATGTGACCCCCCCTAGTCCTATATATGTACTCAATGACCCCTTGTGACCCACCCTAGTTCTATATAAGTACTCAATGACCCCATGTGACCCACCCTAGTCCTATATAAGTACTCAATGACCCCATGTGACCCCCCCTAGTCCTATATATGTACTCAATGACCCCTTTTGACCCACCCTAGTTCTATATAAGTACTCAATGACCCCAGGTGACCCCCCCTAGTCCTATATAAGTACTCAATGACCCCAGGTGACCCCCCCTAGTCCTATATAAGTACTCAATGACCCCATGTGACCCACCCTAGTCCTATTTAAGTACTCAATGACCCCACGTGACGCCCCCCATGTCCTATATAAGTACTCAATGACCCAATGTGACCCACCCTAGTCCTATATAAGTACTCAATGACCCCATGTGGCCCCCCTAGACCTATATAAGTACTCAATTACCCAATGTGACACCTTCTAGTCCTATATAAGTACTCAATGACCCCATGTGACCCACCCTAGTCCTATATAAGTACTCAATGACCCCATATGACCCACCCTAGTCCTATATTAGTACACAATGACCCCATGTGACCCCCCTAGTCCTATATAAGTACTCAATGACCCCATGTGACCCACCCTAGTCCTATATAAGTACTCAATGACCCCATATGACCCACCCTAGTCCTATATAAGTACACAATGACCCCATGTGACCCCCCTAGTCCTATATAAGTACTCAATGACCGCATGTGACCCACCCTAGTCCTATATAAGTACTCAATGACCCCATGTGACCCACCCTAGTCCTATATAAGTACTCAATGACCCCATATGACCCACCCTAGTCCTATATAATTACACAATGACCCCATGTGACCCCCCTAGTCCTATATAAGTACTCAATGACCGCATGTGACCCACCCTAGTACTATATAAGTACTCAATGACCCCATGTGACCCACCCATGTCCTATATAAGTACTCTATGACCCCATGTTACCCCCCTAGTCCTATATAAGTACTCAATGACCCCATGTGACCCACCCTAGTCCTATATAAGTACTCAATGACCCCATGTGGCCCCCCTAGACCTATATAAGTACTCAATTACCCAATGTGACACCTCCTAGTCCTATATAAGTACTCAATGACCCCATGTGACCCACCCTAGTCCTATATACGTACTCAATGACCCCACGTGACCTCCCATGTCCTATATAAGTACTCAATTACCCTAAGTGACCCCCTTAGTCCTATATAAGTACTCAATGACCCCATGTGACCCACCCTAGTCCTATATAAGTACTCAATGACCCCATATGACCCACCCTAGTCCTATATAAGTACACAATGACCCCATGTGACCCCCCTAGAACTATATAAGTACTCAATGACCGCATGTGACCCACCCTAGTCCTATATAAGTACTCAATGACCCCATGTGACCCACCCTAGTCCTATATAAGTACTCAATGACCCCATATGACCCACCCTAGTCCTATATAATTACACAATGACCCCATGTGACCCCCCTAGTCCTATATAAGTACTCAATGACCGCATGTGACCCACCCTAGTACTATATAAGTACTCAATGACCCCATGTGACCCACCCATGTCCTATATAAGTACTCTATGACCCCATGTGACCCCCCTAGTCCTATATAAGTACTCAATGACCCCATGTGACCCACCCTAGTCCTATATAAGTACTCAATGACCCCATGTGGCCCCCCTAGACCTATATAAGTACTCAATTACCCAATGTGACACCTCCTAGTCCTATATAAGTACTCAATGACCCCATGTGACCCACCCTAGTCCTATATACGTACTCAATGACCCCACGTGACCTCCCATGTCCTATATAAGTACTCAATTACCCTAAGTGACCCCCTTAGTCCTATATAAGTACTCAATGACCCCATGTGACCCACCCTAGTCCTATATAAGTACTCAATGACCCCATATGACCCACCCTAGTCCTATATAAGTACACAATGACCCCATGTGACCCCCCTAGAACTATATAAGTACTCAATGACCGCATGTGACCCACCCTAGTCCTATATAAGTACTCAATGACCCCATGTGACCCACCCATGTCCTATATAAGTACTCTATGACCCCATGTGACCCCCCTAGTCCTATATAAGTACTCAATGACCCCATGTGACCCACCCTAGTCCTATATAAGTACTCAATGACCCCATGTGACCCCCCCTAGTCCTATATATGTACTCAATGACCCCTTGTGACCCACCCTAGTTCTATATAAGTACTCAATGACCCTATGTGACCCACCCTAGTCCTATATAAGTACTCAATGACCCCATGTGACCCCCCCTAGTCCTATATATGTACTCAATGACCCCTTTTGACCCACCCTAGTTCTATATAAGTACTCAATGACCCCAGGTGACCCCCCCTAGTCCTATATAAGTACTCAATGACCCCATGTGACCCACCCTAGTCCTATTTAAGTACTCAATGACCCCACGTGACCCCCCCATGTCCTATATAAGTACTCAATGACCCCATGTGACCCACCCTAGTCCTATATAAGTACTCAATGACCCCATGTGGCCCCCCTAGACCTATATAAGTACTCAATTACCCAATGTGACACCTTCTAGTCCTATATAAGTACTCAATGACCCCATGTGACCCACCCTAGTCCTATATACGTACTTAATGACCCCACGTGACCTCCCATGTCCTATATAAGTACTCAATTACCCTAAGTGACCCCCTTAGTCCTATATAAGTACTCAATGACCCCATGTGACCCACCCTAGTCCTATATAAGTACTCAATGACCCCATATGACCCACCCTAGTCCTATATAAGTACTCAATGACCCCATGTGACCCTCCCTAGTCCTATATAAGTACTCAATTACCCAATGTGACCCACCCTAGTCCTATATAAGTACTCAATGACCCCATATGACCCACCCTAGTCCTATATAAGTACACAATGACCCAATGTGACCCCCCTAGTCCTATATAAGTACTCAATGACCCCATGTGACCCACCCTATTCTTATATAAGTACTCAATAACCCCATGTGACCCACCCTAGTCTTATATAAGTACTCAATGACCCCATGTGACCCACCCTAGTCCTATATAAGTACTCAATGACCCCATGTGACCCACCCTAGTCCTTTATAAGTACTCAATGACCCCATGTGACCCCCCATGTCCTATATAAGTACTCAATGCCCCCATGTGACCCACCCTAGTCCTATATAAGAACTCAATGACCCCATGTGACCCCCCTAGTCCTATATATGTACTCAATTACCCAATGTGACCCCTCCTAGTCCTATATAAGTACTCAATGACACCACGTGACCCCCCATGTCCTATATAAGTACTCAATTACCCCATGTGACCCCCCTAGTCCTATATAAGTACTCAATGACCCCTTGTGACCCACCCTAGTCCTATATAAGTACTCAATGACACCATGTGACCCACCCTAGTCCTATATAAGTACTCAATGACCCCATGTGACCCACCCTAGTCCTATATAAGTACTCAATGACCCCATGTGACCCCCCCTAGTCCTATATATGTACTCAATGACCCCTTGTGACCCACCCTAGTTCTATATAAGTACTCAATGACCACATGTGGCCCACCCTAGTCCTATATAAGTACTCAATGACCCCATGTGACCCCCCCTAGTCCTATATATGTACTCAATGACCCCTTTTGACCCACCCTAGTTCTATATAAGTACTCAATGACCCCAGGTGACCCCCCCTAGTCCTATATAAGTACTCAATGACCCCATGTGACCCACCCTAGTCCTATTTAAGTACTCAATGACCCCACGTGACCCCCCCATGTCCTATATAAGTACTCAATGACCCCATGTGACCCACCCTAGTCCTATTTAAGTACTCAATGACCCCACGTGACCCCCCCATGTCCTATATAAGTACTCAATGACCCCATGTGACCCACCCTAGTCCTATATAAGTACTCAATGACCCCATGTGGCCCCCCTAGACCTATATAAGTACTCAATTACCCAATGTGACACCTTCTAGTCCTATATAAGTACTCAATGACCCCATGTGACCCCCCCTAGTCCTATATATGTACTCAATGACCCCTTGTGACCCACCCTAGTCCTATATAAGTACTCAATGACCCCATGTGACCCACCCTAGTCCTATATAAGTACTCAATGACCCCATGTGACCCCCCCTAGTCCTATATATGTACTCAATGACCCCTTGTGACCCACCCTAGTTCTATATAAGTACTCAATGACCCCATGTGACCCACCCTAGTCCTATATAAGTACTCAATGACCCCATGTGACCCCCCATGTCCTATATAAGTACTCAATGCCCCCATGTGACCCACCCTAGTCCTATATAAGAACTCAATGACCCCATGTGACCCCCCTAGTCCTATATATGTACTCAATTACCCAATGTGACCCCTCCTAGTCCTATATAAGTACTCAATGACACCACGTGACCCCCCATGTCCTATATAAGTACTCAATTACCCCATGTGACCCCCCTAGTCCTATATAAGTACTCAATGACCCCTTGTGACCCACCCTAGTCCTATATAAGTACTCAATGACACCATGTGACCCACCCTAGTTCTATATAAGTACTCAATGACCCCATGTGACCCACCCTAGTCCTATATAAGTACTCAATGACCCCATGTGACCCCCCCTACTCCTATATATGTACTCAATGACCCCTTTTGACCCACCCTAGTTCTATATAAGTACTCAATGACCCCAGGTGACCCCCCCTAGTCCTATATAAGTACTCAATGACCCCATGTGACCCACCCTAGTCCTATTTAAGTACTCAATGACCCCACGTGACCCCCCCATGTCCTATATAAGTACTCAATGACCCCATGTGACCCACCCTAGTCCTATATAAGTACTCAATGACCCCATGTGGCCCCCCTAGACCTATATAAGTACTCAATTACCCAATGTGACACCTTCTAGTCCTATATAAGTACTCAATGACCCCATGTGACCCACCCTAGTCCTATATACGTACTCAATGACCCCACGTGACCTCCCATGTCCTATATAAGTACTCAATTACCCTAAGTGACCCACCCTAGTCCTATATAAGTACTCAATGACCCCATGTGACCCCCCCTAGTCCTATATATGTACTCAATGACCCCTTGTGACCCACCCTAGTTCTATATAAGTACTCAATGACCCCATGTGACCCACCCTAGTCCTATTTAAGTACTCAATGACCCCACGTGACCCCCCCATGTCCTATATAAGTACTCAATGACCCCATGTGACCCACCCTAGTCCTATATAAGTACTCAATGACCCCACGTGACCTCCCATGTCCTATATAAGTACTCAATTACCCTAAGTGACCCACCCTAGTCCTATATAAGTACTCAATGACCCCATGTGACCCCCCCTAGTCCTATATATGTACTCAATGACCCCTTGTGACCCCCCCTAGTCCTATATAAGTACTCAATGACCCCATGTGACCCACCCTAGTCCTATTTAAGTACTCAATGACCCCACGTGACCCCCCCATGTCCTATATAAGTACTCAATGACCCCATGTGACCCACCCTAGTCCTATATAAGTACTCAATGACACCATGTGGCCCCCCTAGACCTATATAAGTACTCAATTACCCAATGTGACACCTTCTAGTCCTATATAAGTACTCAATGACCCCATGTGACCCCCCCTAGTCCTATATATGTACTCAATGACCCCTTGTGACCCACCCTAGTCCTATATAAGTACTCAATGACCCCATGTGACCCACCCTAGTCCTATATAAGTACTCAATGACCCCATGTGACCCCCCCTAGTCCTATATATGTACTCAATGACCCCTTGTGACCCACCCTAGTTCTATATAAGTACTCAATGACCCCATGTGACCCACCCTAGTCCTATATAAGTACTCAATGACCCCATGTGACCCCCCGTAGTCCTATATATGTACTCAATGACCCCTTTTGACCCACCCTAGTTCTATATAAGTACTCAATGACCCCAGGTGACCCCCCCTAGTCCTATATAAGTACTCAATGACCCCATGTGACCCCCCTAGTCCTATATAAGTACTCAATGACCCCATGTGACCCACCCTAGTCCTATATAAGTACTCAATGACCCCATATGACCCACCCTAGTCCTATATAAGTACACAATGACCCCATGTGACCCCCCTAGTCCTATATAAGTACTCAATGACCGCATGTGACCCACCCTAGTCCTATATAAGTACTCAATGACCCCATGTGACCCACCCTAGTCCTATATAAGTACTCAATGACCCCATATGACCCACCCTAGTCCTATATAATTACACAATGACCCCATGTGACCCCCCTAGTCCTATATAAGTACTCAATGACCGCATGTGACCCACCCTAGTACTATATAAGTACTCAATGACCCCATGTGACCCACCCATGTCCTATATAAGTACTCTATGACCCCATGTGACCCCCCTAGTCCTATATAAGTACTCAATGACCCCATGTGACCCACCCTAGTCCTATATAAGTACTCAATGACCCCATGTGGCCCCCCTAGACCTATATAAGTACTCAATTACCCAATGTGACACCTCCTAGTCCTATATAAGTACTCAATGACCCCATGTGACCCACCCTAGTCCTATTTAAGTACTCAATGACCCCACGTGACGCCCCCCATGTCCTATATAAGTACTCAATGACCCAATGTGACCCACCCTAGTCCTATATAAGTACTCAATGACCCCATGTGGCCCCCCTAGACCTATATAAGTACTCAATTACCCAATGTGACACCTTCTAGTCCTATATAAGTACTCAATGACCCCATGTGACCCACCCTAGTCCTATATAAGTACTCAATGACCCCATATGACCCACCCTAGTCCTATATAAGTACACAATGACCCCATGTGACCCCCCTAGTCCTATATAAGTACTCAATGACCCCATGTGACCCACCCTAGTCCTATATAAGTACTCAATGACCCCATATGACCCACCCTAGTCCTATATAAGTACACAATGACCCCATGTGACCCCCCTAGTCCTATATAAGTACTCAATGACCGCATGTGACCCACCCTAGTCCTATATAAGTACTCAATGACCCCATGTGACCCACCCTAGTCCTATATAAGTACTCATTGACCCCATATGACCCACCCTAGTCCTATATAATTACACAATGACCCCATGTGACCCCCCTAGTCCTATATAAGTACTCAATGACCGCATGTGACCCACCCTAGTACTATATAAGTACTCAATGACCCCATGTGACCCACCCATGTCCTATATAAGTACTCTATGACCCCATGTGACCCCCCTAGTCCTATATAAGTACTCAATGACCCCATGTGACCCACCCTAGTCCTATATAAGTACTCAATGACCCCATGTGGCCCCCCTAGACCTATATAAGTACTCAATTACCCAATGTGACACCTCCTAGTCCTATATAAGTACTCAATGACCCCATGTGACCCACCCTAGTCCTATATACGTACTCAATGACCCCACGTGACCTCCCATGTCCTATATAAGTACTCAATTACCCTAAGTGACCCCCTTAGTCCTATATAAGTACTCAATGACCCCATGTGACCCACCCTAGTCCTATATAAGTACTCAATGACCCCATATGACCCACCCTAGTCCTATATAAGTACACAATGACCCCATGTGACCCCCCTAGAACTATATAAGTACTCAATGACCGCATGTGACCCACCCTAGTCCTATATAAGTACTCAATGACCCCATGTGACCCACCCTAGTCCTATATAAGTACTCAATGACCCCATATGACCCACCCTAGTCCTATATAATTACACAATGACCCCATGTGACCCCCCTAGTCCTATATAAGTACTCAATGACCGCATGTGACCCACCCTAGTACTATATAAGTACTCAATGACCCCATGTGACCCACCCATGTCCTATATAAGTACTCTATGACCCCATGTGACCCCCCTAGTCCTATATAAGTACTCAATGACCCCATGTGACCCACCCTAGTCCTATATAAGTACTCAATGACCCCATGTGGCCCCCCTAGACCTATATAAGTACTCAATTACCCAATGTGACACCTCCTAGTCCTATATAAGTACTCAATGACCCCATGTGACCCACCCTAGTCCTATATACGTACTCAATGACCCCACGTGACCTCCCATGTCCTATATAAGTACTCAATTACCCTAAGTGACCCCCTTAGTCCTATATAAGTACTCAATGACCCCATGTGACCCACCCTAGTCCTATATAAGTACTCAATGACCCCATATGACCCGCCCTAGTCCTATATAAGTACACAATGACCCCATGTGACCCCCCTAGAACTATATAAGTACTCAATGACCGCATGTGACCCACCCTAGTCCTATATAAGTACTCAATGACCCCATGTGACCCACCCATGTCCTATATAAGTACTCTATGACCCCATGTGACCCCCCTAGTCCTATATAAGTACTCAATGATCCCATGTGACCCACCCTAGTCCTATATAAGTACTCAATGACCCCATGTGACCCCCCCTAGTCCTATATATGTACTCAATGACCCCTTGTGACCCACCCTAGTTCTATATAAGTACTCAATGACCCTATGTGACCCACCCTAGTCCTATATAAGTACTCAATGACCCCATGTGACCCCCCCTAGTCTTATATATGTACTCAATGACCCCTTTTGACCCACCCTAGTTCTATATAAGTACTCAATGACCCCAGGTGACCCCCCCTAGTCCTATATAAGTACTCAATGACCCCATGTGACCCACCCTAGTCCTATTTAAGTACTCAATGACCCCACGTGACCCCCCCATGTCCTATATAAGTACTCAATGACCCCATGTGACCCACCCTAGTCCTATATAAGTACTCAATGACCCCATGTGGCCCCCCTAGACCTATATAAGTACTCAATTACCCAATGTGACACCTTCTAGTCCTATATAAGTACTCAATGACCCCATGTGACCCACCCTAGTCCTATATACGTACTTAATGACCCCACGTGACCTCCCATGTCCTATATAAGTACTCAATTACCCTAAGTGACCCCCTTAGTCCTATATAAGTACTCAATGACCCCATGTGACCCACCCTAGTCCTATATAAGTACTCAATGACCCCATATGACCCACCCTAGTCCTATATAAGTACTCAATGACCCCATGTGACCCTCCCTAGTCCTATATAAGTACTCAATTACCCAATGTGACCCCCCCCCTAGTCCTATATAAGTACTCAATGACCCCATGTGACCCCTCCTAGTCGTATATAAGTACTCAAAGACCCCATGTGACCCACCCTATTCTTATATAAGTACTCAATGACCCCATGTGACCCACCTTAGTCTTATATAAGTACTCAATGACCACATGTGACCCACCCTAGTCCTATATACGTACTCAATGACCCCACGTGACTTCCCATGTCCTTTATAAGTACTCAATTACCCCAAGAGTCCCCCCTAGTCCCATATAAGTACTCAATGACCCCATGTGACCCAACCTAGTCCTATATAAATACTCAATGACCACATGTAACCCCCCCATGTCCTATATAAGTACTCAATGACCCCATGTGACCCACCCTAGTCCTATATAAGTACTCAATGACCCCATGTGGCCCCCCTAGACCTATATAAGTACTCAATTACCCAATGTGACACCTTCTAGTCCTATATATGTACTCAATGACCCCATGTGACCCACCCTAGTCCTATATACGTACTCAATGACCCCACGTGACCTCCCATGTCCTATATAAGTACTCAATTACCCTAAGTGACCCCCTTAGTCCTATATAAGTACTCAATGACCCCATGTGACCCACCCTAGTCCTATATAAGTACTCAATGACCCCATATGACCCACCCTAGTCCTATATAAGTACACAATGACCCCATGTGACCCCCCTAGTCCTATATAAGTACTCAATGACCCCATGTGACCCACCCTAGTCCTATGTAAGTACTCAATGACACCATGTGACCCACCCTAGTCCTATATAAGTACTCAATGACCCCATATGACCCACCCTAGTCCTATATAAGTACTCAATGACCCCATGTGACCCACCCTATTCTTATATAAGTACTCAATGACCCCATGTGACCCACCTTAGTCTTATATAAGTAATCAATGACCCCATGTGACCCACCCTAGTCCTATATAAGTACTCAATGACCCCATGTGACCCCCCATGTCCTATATAAGTACTCAATGCCCCCATGTGACCCACCCTAGTCCTATATAAGAACTCAATGACCCCATGTGACCCCCCTAGTCCTATATATGTACTCAATTACCCAATGTGACCCCTCCTAGTCCTATATAAGTACTCAATGACACCACGTGACCACCCATGTCCTATATAAGTACTCAATTACCCCATGTGACCCCCCTAGTCCTATATAAGTACTCAATGACCCCATATGACCCACCCTAGTCCTATATAAGTACTCAATGACACCATGTGACCCACCCTAGTCCTATATAAGTACTCAATGACCCCATGTGACCCCCCTAGTCCTATATAAGTACTCAATGACCCCATGTCACCCCCCTAGTCCTATATAAGTACTAAATTACCCAATGTGACCCCCCTAGTCCTATATAAGTACTCAATGACCCCATGTGACCCAGCCTAGTCCTATATAAGTACTCAATGACCCCATGTGACCCCCCTAGTCCTATATAAGTACTCAATTACCCAATGTGACCCATCCTAGTCCTATATAAGTACTCAATGACCCCATGTGACCCACCCTAGTCCTATATACGTACTCAATGACCCCACGTGACCTCCCATGTCCTATATAAGTACTCAATTACCCCAAGTGACCCCCCTAGTCCTATATAAGTACTCAATGACCCCATGTGACCCACCCTAGTCCTATATAAGTACTCAATGACCCCATATGACCCACCCTAGTCCTATATAAGTACACAATGACCCCATGTGACCCTCCTAGTCCTATATAAGTACTCAATGACCGCATGTGACCCACCCTAGTCCTATATAAGTACTCAATGACCCCATGTGACCCACCCATGTCCTATATAAGTACTCTATGACCCCATGTGACCCCCCTAGTCCTATATAAGTACTCAATGACCCCATGTGACCCCCCCTAGTCCTATATATGTACTCAATGACCCCTTTTGACCCACCCTAGTTCTATATAAGTACTCAATGACCCCATGTGACCCCCCCTAGTCCTATATAAGTACTCAATGACCCCATGTGACCTACCCTAGTCCTATTTAAGTACTCAATGACCCCACGTGACCCCCCCATGTCCTATATAAGTACTCAATGACCCCATGTGACCCACCCTAGTCCTATATAAGTACTCAATGACCCCATGTGGCCCCCCTAGACCTATATAAGTACTCAATTACCCAATGTGACACCTCCTAGTCCTATATAAGTACTCAATGACCCCATGTGACCCACCCTAGTCCTATATACGTACTCAATGACCCCACGTGACCTCCCATGTCCTATATAAGTACTCAATTACCCTAAGTGACCCCCTTAGTCCTATATAAGTACTCAATGACCCCATGTGACCCACCCTAGTCCTATATAAGTACTCAATGACCCCATGTGACCCCCCCTAGTCCTATATAAGTACTCAATTACCCAATGTGACCCCCCCCCTAGTCCTATATAAGTACTCAATGACCCCATGTGACCCACCCTATTCTTATATAAGTACTCAATAACCCCATGTGACCCACCCTAGTCTTATATAAGTACTCAATGACCCCATGTGACCCACCCTAGTCCTATATAAGTACTCAATGACCCCATGTGACCCACCCTAGTCCTATATAAGTACTCAATGACCCCATGTGACCCCCCATGTCCTATATAAGTACTCAATGCCCCCATGTGACCCACCCTAGTCCTATATAAGAACTCAATGACCCCATGTGACCCCCCTAGTCCTATATAAGTACTCAATTACCCAATGTGACCCCTCCTAGTCCTATATAAGTACTCAATGACACCACGTGACCCCCCATGTCCTATATAAGTACTCAATTACCCCATGTGACCCCCCTAGTCCTATATAAGTACTCAATGACCCCATGTGACCCACCCTAGTCCTATATAAGTACTCAATGACCCCATGTGACCCCCCTAGTCCTATATAAGTACTCAATGACCCCATGAGACCCCCCTAGTCCTATATAAGTACTCAATTACCCAATGTGACCCCCCTAGTCCTATATAAGTACTCAATGACCCCATGTGACCCCTCCTAGTCCTATATAAATACTCAATGACCCCATGTGACCCCCCCTAGTCCTATATAAATACTCAATGACCCCATGTGACCCCCCTAGTCCCATATAAGTACTCAATGACCCCATGTGACCCACCCTAGTCCTATATAAGTACTCAATGACCCCATGTGACACACCCTAGTCCTATATAAGTACTCAATGACCCCATGTGACCCCCCCTAGTCCTATATAAGTACTCAATTACCCAATGTGACCCCCCCCCCCTAGTCCTATATAAGTACTCAATGACCCCATGTGACCCACCCTAGTCCTATATAAGTACTCAATGACCCCATGTGACCCCCCATGTCCTATATAAGTACTCAATGCCCCCATGTGACCCACCCTAGTCCTATATAAGAACTCAATGACCCCATGTGACCCCCCTAGTCCTATATATGTACTCAATTACCCAATGTGACCCCTCCTAGTCCTATATAAGTACTCAATGACACCACGTGACCCCCCATGTCCTATATAAGTACTCAATTACCCCATGTGACCCCCCTAGTCCTATATAAGTACTCAATGACCCCATGTGACCCACCCTAGTCCTATATAAGTACTCAATGACACCATGTGACCCACCCTAGTCCTATATAAGTACTCAATGACCCCATGTGACCCCCCTAGTCCTATATAAGTACTCAATGACCCCATGTGACCCCCCTAGTCCTATATAAGTACTCAATTACCCAATGTGAAACCTCCTAGTCCTATATAAGTACTCAATGACCCCATGTGACCCACCCTAGTCCTATATACGTAGTCAATGACCCCACGTGACCTCCCATGTCCTATATAAGTACTCAATTACCCTAAGTGACCCCCTTAGTCCTATATAAGTACTCAATGACCCCATGTGACCCACCCTAGTCCTATATAAGTACTCAATGACCCCATGTGACCCCCCCTAGTCCTATATAAGTACTCAATTACCCAATGTGACCCCCCCCCCTAGTCCTATATAAGTACTCAATGACCCCATGAGACCCCCCTAGTCCTATATAAGTACTCAATTACCCAATGTGACCCCCCTAGTCCTATATAAGTACTCAATGACCCCATGTGACCCCTCCTAGTCCTATATAAATACTCAATGACCCCATGTGACCCCCCCTAGTCCTATATAAATACTCAATGACCCCATGTGACCCCCCTAGTCCCATATAAGTACTCAATGACCCCATGTGACCCACCCTAGTCCTATATAAGTACTCAATGACCCCATGTGACACACCCTAGTCCTATATAAGTACTCAATGACCCCATGTGACCCCCCCTAGTCCTATATAAGTACTCAATTACCCAATGTGACCCCCCCCCTAGTCCTATATAAGTACTCAATGACCCCATGTGACCCACCCTAGTCCTATATAAGTACTCAATGACCCCATGTGACCCCCCATGTCCTATATAAGTACTCAATGCCCCCATGTGACCCACCCTAGTCCTATATAAGAACTCAATGACCCCATGTGACCCCCCTAGTCCTATATATGTACTCAATTACCCAATGTGACCCCTCCTAGTCCTATATAAGTACTCAATGACACCACGTGACCCCCCATGTCCTATATAAGTACTCAATTACCCCATGTGACCCCCCTAGTCCTATATAAGTACTCAATGACCCCATGTGACCCACCCTAGTCCTATATAAGTACTCAATGACACCATGTGACCCACCCTAGTCCTATATAAGTACTCAATGACCCCATGTGACCCCCCTAGTCCTATATAAGTACTCTATGACCCCATGTGACCCCCCTAGTCCTATATAAGTACTCAATTACCCAATGTGACACCTCCTAGTCCTATATAAGTACTCAATGACCCCATGTGACCCACCCTAGTCCTATATACGTAGTCAATGACCCCACGTGACCTCCCATGTCCTATATAAGTACTCAATTACCCTAAGTGACCCCCTTAGTCCTATATAAGTACTCAATGACCCCATGTGACCCACCCTAGTCCTATATAAGTACTCAATGACCCCATGTGACCCCCCCTAGTCCTATATAAGTACTCAATTACCCAATGTGACCCCCCCCCCCTAGTCCTATATAAGTACTCAATGACCCCATGTGACCCACCCTATTCTTATATAAGTACTCAATAACCCCATGTGACCCACCCTAGTCTTATATAAGTACTCAATGACCCCATATGACCCACCCTAGTCCTATATAAGTACTCAATGACCCCATGTGACCCTCCCTAGTCCTATATAAGTACTCAATTACCCAATGTGACCCCCCCTACTCCTATATATGTACTCAATGACCCCTTTTGACCCACCCTAGTTCTATATAAGTACTCAATGACCCCACGTGACCCCCCCATGTCCTATATAAGTACTCAATGACCCCATGTGACCCACCCTAGTCCTATATAAGTACTCAATGACCCCATGTGGCCCCCCTAGACCTATATAAGTACTCAATTACCCAATGTGACACCTTCTAGTCCTATATAAGTACTCAATGACCCCATGTGACCCACCCTAGTCCTATATACGTACTCAATGACCCCACGTGACCTCCCATGTCCTATATAAGTACTCAATTACCCTAAGTGACCCACCCTAGTCCTATATAAGTACTCAATGACCCCATGTGACCCCCCCTAGTCCTATATATGTACTCAATGACCCCTTGTGACCCACCCTAGTTCTATATAAGTACTCAATGACCCCATGTGACCCACCCTAGTCCTATTTAAGTACTCAATGACCCCACGTGACCCCCCCCATGTCCTATATAAGTACTCAATGACCCCATGTGACCCACCCTAGTCCTATATAAGTACTCAATGACCCCACGTGACCTCCCATGTCCTATATAAGTACTCAATTACCCTAAGTGACCCACCCTAGTCCTATATAAGTACTCAATGACCCCATGTGACCCCCCCTAGTCCTATATATGTACTCAATGACCCCTTGTGACCCCCCCTAGTCCTATATAAGTACTCAATGACCCCATGTGACCCACCCTAGTCCTATTTAAGTACTCAATGACCCCACGTGACCCCCCCATGTCCTATATAAGTACTCAATGACCCCATGTGACCCACCCTAGTCCTATATAAGTACTCAATGACACCATGTGGCCCCCCTAGACCTATATAAGTACTCAATTACCCAATGTGACACCTTCTAGTCCTATATAAGTACTCAATGACCCCATGTGACCCCCCCTAGTCCTATATATGTACTCAATGACCCCTTGTGACCCACCCTAGTCCTATATAAGTACTCAATGACCCCATGTGACCCACCCTAGTCCTATATAAGTACTCAATGACCCCATGTGACCCCCCCTAGTCCTATATATGTACTCAATGACCCCTTGTGACCCACCCTAGTTCTATATAAGTACTCAATGACCCCATGTGACCCACCCTAGTCCTATATAAGTACTCAATGACCCCATGTGACCCCCCCTAGTCCTATATATGTACTCAATGACCCCTTTTGACCCACCCTAGTTCTATATAAGTACTCAATGACCCCAGGTGACCCCCCCTAGTCCTATATAAGTACTCAATGACCCCATGTGACCCCCCTAGTCCTATATAAGTACTCAATGACCCCATGTGACCCACCCTAGTCCTATATAAGTACTCAATGACCCCATATGACCCACCCTAGTCCTATATAAGTACACAATGACCCCATGTGACCCCCCTAGTCCTATATAAGTACTCAATGACCGCATGTGACCCACCCTAGTCCTATATAAGTACTCAATGACCCCATGTGACCCACCCTAGTCCTATATAAGTACTCAATGACCCCATATGACCCACCCTAGTCCTATATAATTACACAATGACCCCATGTGACCCCCCTAGTCCTATATAAGTACTCAATGACCGCATGTGACCCACCCTAGTACTATATAAGTACTCAATGACCCCATGTGACCCACCCATGTCCTATATAAGTACTCTATGACCCCATGTGACCCCCCTAGTCCTATATAAGTACTCAATGACCCCATGTGACCCACCCTAGTCCTATATAAGTACTCAATGACCCCATGTGGCCCCCCTAGACCTATATAAGTACTCAATTACCCAATGTGACACCTCCTAGTCCTATATAAGTACTCAATGACCCCATGTGACCCACCCTAGTCCTATTTAAGTACTCAATGACCCCACGTGACGCCCCCCATGTCCTATATAAGTACTCAATGACCCAATGTGACCCACCCTAGTCCTATATAAGTACTCAATGACCCCATGTGGCCCCCCTAGACCTATATAAGTACTCAATTACCCAATGTGACACCTTCTAGTCCTATATAAGTACTCAATGACCCCATGTGACCCACCCTAGTCCTATATAAGTACTCAATGACCCCATATGACCCACCCTAGTCCTATATAAGTACACAATGACCCCATGTGACCCCCCTAGTCCTATATAAGTACTCAATGACCCCATGTGACCCACCCTAGTCCTATATAAGTACTCAATGACCCCATATGACCCACCCTAGTCCTATATAAGTACACAATGACCCCATGTGACCCCCCTAGTCCTATATAAGTACTCAATGACCGCATGTGACCCACCCTAGTCCTATATAAGTACTCAATGACCCCATGTGACCCACCCTAGTCCTATATAAGTACTCATTGACCCCATATGACCCACCCTAGTCCTATATAATTACACAATGACCCCATGTGACCCCCCTAGTCCTATATAAGTACTCAATGACCGCATGTGACCCACCCTAGTACTATATAAGTACTCAATGACCCCATGTGACCTACCCATGTCCTATATAAGTACTCTATGACCCCATGTGACCCCCCTAGTCCTATATAAGTACTCAATGACCCCATGTGACCCACCCTAGTCCTATATAAGTACTCAATGACCCCATGTGGCCCCCCTAGACCTATATAAGTACTCAATTACCCAATGTGACACCTCCTAGTCCTATATAAGTACTCAATGACCCCATGTGACCCACCCTAGTCCTATATACGTACTCAATGACCCCACGTGACCTCCCATGTCCTATATAAGTACTCAATTACCCTAAGTGACCCCCTTAGTCCTATATAAGTACTCAATGACCCCATGTGACCCACCCTAGTCCTATATAAGTACTCAATGACCCCATATGACCCACCCTAGTCCTATATAAGTACACAATGACCCCATGTGACCCCCCTAGAACTATATAAGTACTCAATGACCGCATGTGACCCACCCTAGTCCTATATAAGTACTCAATGACCCCATGTGACCCACCCTAGTCCTATATAAGTACTCAATGACCCCATATGACCCACCCTAGTCCTATATAATTACACAATGACCCCATGTGACCCCCCTAGTCCTATATAAGTACTCAATGACCGCATGTGACCCACCCTAGTACTATATAAGTACTCAATGACCCCATGTGACCCACCCATGTCCTATATAAGTACTCTATGACCCCATGTGACCCCCCTAGTCCTATATAAGTACTCAATGACCCCATGTGACCCACCCTAGTCCTATATAAGTACTCAATGACCCCATGTGGCCCCCCTAGACCTATATAAGTACTCAATTACCCAATGTGACACCTCCTAGTCCTATATAAGTACTCAATGACCCCATGTGACCCACCCTAGTCCTATATACGTACTCAATGACCCCACGTGACCTCCCATGTCCTATATAAGTACTCAATTACCCTAAGTGACCCCCTTAGTCCTATATAAGTACTCAATGACCCCATGTGACCCACCCTAGTCCTATATAAGTACTCAATGACCCCATATGACCCGCCCTAGTCCTATATAAGTACACAATGACCCCATGTGACCCCCCTAGAACTATATAAGTACTCAATGACCGCATGTGACCCACCCTAGTCCTATATAAGTACTCAATGACCCCATGTGACCCACCCATGTCCTATATAAGTACTCTATGACCCCATGTGACCCCCCTAGTCCTATATAAGTACTCAATGACCCCATGTGACCCACCCTAGTCCTATATAAGTACTCAATGACCCCATGTGACCCCCCCTAGTCCTATATATGTACTCAATTACCCCTTGTGACCCACCCTAGTTCTATATAAGTACTCAATGACCCTATGTGACCCACCCTAGTCCTATATAAGTACTCAATGACCCCATGTGACCCCCCCTAGTCCTATATATGTACTCAATGACCCCTTTTGACCCACCCTAGTTCTATATAAGTACTCAATGACCCCAGGTGACCCCCCCTAGTCCTATATAAGTACTCAATGACCCCATGTGACCCACCCTAGTCCTATTTAAGTACTCAATGACCCCACGTGACCCCCCCATGTCCTATATAAGTACTCAATGACCCCATGTGACCCACCCTAGTCCTATATAAGTACTCAATGACCCCATGTGGCCCCCCTAGACCTATATAAGTACTCAATTACCCAATGTGACACCTTCTAGTCCTATATAAGTACTCAATGACCCCATGTGACCCACCCTAGTCCTATATACGTACTTAATGACCCCACGTGACCTCCCATGTCCTATATAAGTACTCAATTACCCTAAGTGACCCCCTTAGTCCTATATAAGTACTCAATGACCCCATGTGACCCACCCTAGTCCTATATAAGTACTCAATGACCCCATATGACCCACCCTAGTCCTATATAAGTACTCAATGACCCCATGTGACCCTCCCTAGTCCTATATAAGTACTCAATTACCCAATGTGACCCCCCCCCTAGTCCTATATAAGTACTCAATGACCCCATGTGACCCCTCCTAGTCGTATATAAGTACTCAAAGACCCCATGTGACCCACCCTATTCTTATATAAGTACTCAATGACCCCATGTGACCCACCTTAGTCTTATATAAGTACTCAATGACCACATGTGACCCACCCTAGTCCTATATACGTACTCAATGACCCCACGTGACTTCCCATGTCCTTTATAAGTACTCAATTACCCCAAGAGTCCCCCCTAGTCCCATATAAGTACTCAATGACCCCATGTGACCCAACCTAGTCCTATATAAATACTCAATGACCACATGTAACCCCCCCATGTCCTATATAAGTACTCAATGACCCCATGTGACCCACCCTAGTCCTATATAAGTACTCAATGACCCCATGTGGCCCCCCTAGACCTATATAAGTACTCAATTACCCAATGTGACACCTTCTAGTCCTATATATGTACTCAATGACCCCATGTGACCCACCCTAGTCCTATATACGTACTCAATGACCCCACGTGACCTCCCATGTCCTATATAAGTACTCAATTACCCTAAGTGACCCCCTTAGTCCTATATAAGTACTCAATGACCCCATGTGACCCACCCTAGTCCTATATAAGTACTCAATGACCCCATATGACCCACCCTAGTCCTATATAAGTACACAATGACCCCATGTGACCCCCCTAGTCCTATATAAGTACTCAATGACCCCATGTGACCCACCCTAGTCCTATGTAAGTACTCAATGACACCATGTGACCCACCCTAGTCCTATATAAGTACTCAATGACCCCATATGACCCACCCTAGTCCTATATAAGTACTCAATGACCCCATGTGACCCACCCTATTCTTATATAAGTACTCAATGACCCCATGTGACCCACCTTAGTCTTATATAAGTAATCAATGACCCCATGTGACCCACCCTAGTCCTATATAAGTACTCAATGACCCCATGTGACCCCCCATGTCCTATATAAGTACTCAATGCCCCCATGTGACCCACCCTAGTCCTATATAAGAACTCAATGACCCCATGTGACCCCCCTAGTCCTATATATGTACTCAATTACCCAATGTGACCCCTCCTAGTCCTATATAAGTACTCAATGACACCACGTGACCACCCATGTCCTATATAAGTACTCAATTACCCCATGTGACCCCCCTAGTCCTATATAAGTACTCAATGACCCCATATGACCCACCCTAGTCCTATATAAGTACTCAATGACACCATGTGACCCACCCTAGTCCTATATAAGTACTCAATGACCCCATGTGACCCCCCTAGTCCTATATAAGTACTCAATGACCCCATGTGACCCCCCTAGTCCTATATAAGTACTAAATTACCCAATGTGACCCCCCTAGTCCTATATAAGTACTCAATGACCCCATGTGACCCAGCCTAGTCCTATATAAGTACTCAATGACCCCATGTGACCCCCCTAGTCCTATATAAGTACTCAATTACCCAATGTGACCCATCCTAGTCCTATATAAGTACTCAATGACCCCATGTGACCCACCCTAGTCCTATATACGTACTCAATGACCCCACGTGACCTCCCATGTCCTATATAAGTACTCAATTACCCCAAGTGACCCCCCTAGTCCTATATAAGTACTCAATGACCCCATGTGACCCACCCTAGTCCTATATAAGTACTCAATGACCCCATATGACCCACCCTAGTCCTATATAAGTACACAATGACCCCATGTGACCCTCCTAGTCCTATATAAGTACTCAATGACCGCATGTGACCCACCCTAGTCCTATATAAGTACTCAATGACCCCATGTGACCCACCCATGTCCTATATAAGTACTCTATGACCCCATGTGACCCCCCTAGTCCTATATAAGTACTCAATGACCCCATGTGACCCCCCCTAGTCCTATATATGTACTCAATGACCCCTTTTGACCCACCCTAGTTCTATATAAGTACTTAATGACCCCATGTGACCCCCCCTAGTCCTATATAAGTACTCAATGACCCCATGTGACCTACCCTAGTCCTATTTAAGTACTCAATGACCCCACGTGACCCCCCCATGTCCTATATAAGTACTCAATGACCCCATGTGACCCACCCTAGTCCTATATAAGTACTCAATGACCCCATGTGGCCCCCCTAGACCTATATAAGTACTCAATTACCCAATGTGACACCTCCTAGTCCTATATAAGTACTCAATGACCCCATGTGACCCACCCTAGTCCTATATACGTACTCAATGACCCCACGTGACCTCCCATGTCCTATATAAGTACTCAATTACCCTAAGTGACCCCCTTAGTCCTATATAAGTACTCAATGACCCCATGTGACCCACCCTAGTCCTATATAAGTACTCAATGACCCCATGTGACCCCCCCTAGTCCTATATAAGTACTCAATTACCCAATGTGACCCCCCCCCTAGTCCTATATAAGTACTCAATGACCCCATGTGACCCACCCTATTCTTATATAAGTACTCAATAACCCCATGTGACCCACCCTAGTCTTATATAAGTACTCAATGACCCCATGTGACCCACCCTAGTCCTATATAAGTACTCAATGACCCCATGTGACCCACCCTAGTCCTATATAAGTACTCAATGACCCCATGTGACCCCCCATGTCCTATATAAGTACTCAATGCCCCCATGTGACCCACCCTAGTCCTATATAAGAACTCAATGACCCCATGTGACCCCCCTAGTCCTATATAAGTACTCAATTACCCAATGTGACCCCTCCTAGTCCTATATAAGTACTCAATGACACCACGTGACCCCCCATGTCCTATATAAGTACTCAATTACCCCATGTGACCCCCCTAGTCCTATATAAGTACTCAATGACCCCATGTGACCCACCCTAGTCCTATATAAGTACTCAATGACCCCATGTGACCCCCCTAGTCCTATATAAGTACTCAATGACCCCATGAGACCCCCCTAGTCCTATATAAGTACTCAATTACCCAATGTGACCCCCCTAGTCCTATATAAGTACTCAATGACCCCATGTGACCCCTCCTAGTCCTATATAAATACTCAATGACCCCATGTGACCCCCCCTAGTCCTATATAAATACTCAATGACCCCATGTGACCCCCCTAGTCCCATATAAGTACTCAATGACCCCATGTGACCCACCCTAGTCCTATATAAGTACTCAATGACCCCATGTGACACACCCTAGTCCTATATAAGTACTCAATGACCCCATGTGACCCCCCCTAGTCCTATATAAGTACTCAATTACCCAATGTGACCCCCCCCCCTAGTCCTATATAAGTACTCAATGACCCCATGTGACCCACCCTAGTCCTATATAAGTACTCAATGACCGCATGTGACCCACCCTAGTCCTATATAAGTACTCAATGACCCCATATGACCCACCCTAGTCCTATATAAGTACACAATGACCCCATGTGACCCCCCTAGTCCTATATAAGTACTCAATGACCGCATGTGACCCACCCTAGTCCTATATAAGTACTCAATGACCCCATGTGACCCACCCTAGTCCTATATAAGTACTCATTGACCCCATATGACCCACCCTAGTCCTATATAATTACACAATGACCCCATGTGACCCCCCTAGTCCTATATAAGTACTCAATGACCGCATGTGACCCACCCTAGTACTATATAAGTACTCAATGACCCCATGTGACCCACCCATGTCCTATATAAGTACTCTATGACCCCATGTGACCCCCCTAGTCCTATATAAGTACTCAATGACCCCATGTGACCCACCCTAGTCCTATATAAGTACTCAATGACCCCATGTGGCCCCCCTAGACCTATATAAGTACTCAATTACCCAATGTGACACCTCCTAGTCCTATATAAGTACTCAATGACCCCATGTGACCCACCCTAGTCCTATATACGTACTCAATGACCCCACGTGACCTCCCATGTCCTATATAAGTACTCAATTACCCTAAGTGACCCCCTTAGTCCTATATAAGTACTCAATGACCCCATGTGACCCACCCTAGTCCTATATAAGTACTCAATGACCCCATATGACCCACCCTAGTCCTATATAAGTACACAATGACCCCATGTGACCCCCCTAGAACTATATAAGTACTCAATGACCGCATGTGACCCACCCTAGTCCTATATAAGTACTCAATGACCCCATGTGACCCACCCTAGTCCTATATAAGTACTCAATGACCCCATATGACCCACCCTAGTCCTATATAATTACACAATGACCCCATGTGACCCCCCTAGTCCTATATAAGTACTCAATGACCGCATGTGACCCACCCTAGTACTATATAAGTACTCAATGACCCCATGTGACCCACCCATGTCCTATATAAGTACTCTATGACCCCATGTGACCCCCCTAGTCCTATATAAGTACTCAATGACCCCATGTGACCCACCCTAGTCCTATATAAGTACTCAATGACCCCATGTGGCCCCCCTAGACCTATATAAGTACTCAATTACCCAATGTGACACCTCCTAGTCCTATATAAGTACTCAATGACCCCATGTGACCCACCCTAGTCCTATATACGTACTCAATGACCCCACGTGACCTCCCATGTCCTATATAAGTACTCAATTACCCTAAGTGACCCCCTTAGTCCTATATAAGTACTCAATGACCCCATGTGACCCACCCTAGTCCTATATAAGTACTCAATGACCCCATATGACCCGCCCTAGTCCTATATAAGTACACAATGACCCCATGTGACCCCCCTAGAACTATATAAGTACTCAATGACCGCATGTGACCCACCCTAGTCCTATATAAGTACTCAATGACCCCATGTGACCCACCCATGTCCTATATAAGTACTCTATGACCCCATGTGACCCCCCTAGTCCTATATAAGTACTCAATGACCCCATGTGACCCACCCTAGTCCTATATAAGTACTCAATGACCCCATGTGACCCCCCCTAGTCCTATATATGTACTCAATTACCCCTTGTGACCCACCCTAGTTCTATATAAGTACTCAATGACCCTATGTGACCCACCCTAGTCCTATATAAGTACTCAATGACCCCATGTGACCCCCCCTAGTCCTATATATGTACTCAATGACCCCTTTTGACCCACCCTAGTTCTATATAAGTACTCAATGACCCCAGGTGACCCCCCCTAGTCCTATATAAGTACTCAATGACCCCATGTGACCCACCCTAGTCCTATTTAAGTACTCAATGACCCCACGTGACCCCCCCATGTCCTATATAAGTACTCAATGACCCCATGTGACCCACCCTAGTCCTATATAAGTACTCAATGACCCCATGTGGCCCCCCTAGACCTATATAAGTACTCAATTACCCAATGTGACACCTTCTAGTCCTATATAAGTACTCAATGACCCCATGTGACCCACCCTAGTCCTATATACGTACTTAATGACCCCACGTGACCTCCCATGTCCTATATAAGTACTCAATTACCCTAAGTGACCCCCTTAGTCCTATATAAGTACTCAATGACCCCATGTGACCCACCCTAGTCCTATATAAGTACTCAATGACCCCATATGACCCACCCTAGTCCTATATAAGTACTCAATGACCCCATGTGACCCTCCCTAGTCCTATATAAGTACTCAATTACCCAATGTGACCCCCCCCCTAGTCCTATATAAGTACTCAATGACCCCATGTGACCCCTCCTAGTCGTATATAAGTACTCAAAGACCCCATGTGACCCACCCTATTCTTATATAAGTACTCAATGACCCCATGTGACCCACCTTAGTCTTATATAAGTACTCAATGACCACATGTGACCCACCCTAGTCCTATATACGTACTCAATGACCCCACGTGACTTCCCATGTCCTTTATAAGTACTCAATTACCCCAAGAGTCCCCCCTAGTCCCATATAAGTACTCAATGACCCCATGTGACCCAACCTAGTCCTATATAAATACTCAATGACCACATGTAACCCCCCCATGTCCTATATAAGTACTCAATGACCCCATGTGACCCACCCTAGTCCTATATAAGTACTCAATGACCCCATGTGGCCCCCCTAGACCTATATAAGTACTCAATTACCCAATGTGACACCTTCTAGTCCTATATATGTACTCAATGACCCCATGTGACCCACCCTAGTCCTATATACGTACTCAATGACCCCACGTGACCTCCCATGTCCTATATAAGTACTCAATTACCCTAAGTGACCCCCTTAGTCCTATATAAGTACTCAATGACCCCATGTGACCCACCCTAGTCCTATATAAGTACTCAATGACCCCATATGACCCACCCTAGTCCTATATAAGTACACAATGACCCCATGTGACCCCCCTAGTCCTATATAAGTACTCAATGACCCCATGTGACCCACCCTAGTCCTATGTAAGTACTCAATGACACCATGTGACCCACCCTAGTCCTATATAAGTACTCAATGACCCCATATGACCCACCCTAGTCCTATATAAGTACTCAATGACCCCATGTGACCCACCCTATTCTTATATAAGTACTCAATGACCCCATGTGACCCACCTTAGTCTTATATAAGTAATCAATGACCCCATGTGACCCACCCTAGTCCTATATAAGTACTCAATGACCCCATGTGACCCCCCATGTCCTATATAAGTACTCAATGCCCCCATGTGACCCACCCTAGTCCTATATAAGAACTCAATGACCCCATGTGACCCCCCTAGTCCTATATATGTACTCAATTACCCAATGTGACCCCTCCTAGTCCTATATAAGTACTCAATGACACCACGTGACCACCCATGTCCTATATAAGTACTCAATTACCCCATGTGACCCCCCTAGTCCTATATAAGTACTCAATGACCCCATATGACCCACCCTAGTCCTATATAAGTACTCAATGACACCATGTGACCCACCCTAGTCCTATATAAGTACTCAATGACCCCATGTGACCCCCCTAGTCCTATATAAGTACTCAATGACCCCATGTGACCCCCCTAGTCCTATATAAGTACTAAATTACCCAATGTGACCCCCCTAGTCCTATATAAGTACTCAATGACCCCATGTGACCCAGCCTAGTCCTATATAAGTACTCAATGACCCCATGTGACCCCCCTAGTCCTATATAAGTACTCAATTACCCAATGTGACCCATCCTAGTCCTATATAAGTACTCAATGACCCCATGTGACCCACCCTAGTCCTATATACGTACTCAATGACCCCACGTGACCTCCCATGTCCTATATAAGTACTCAATTACCCCAAGTGACCCCCCTAGTCCTATATAAGTACTCAATGACCCCATGTGACCCACCCTAGTCCTATATAAGTACTCAATGACCCCATATGACCCACCCTAGTCCTATATAAGTACACAATGACCCCATGTGACCCTCCTAGTCCTATATAAGTACTCAATGACCGCATGTGACCCACCCTAGTCCTATATAAGTACTCAATGACCCCATGTGACCCACCCATGTCCTATATAAGTACTCTATGACCCCATGTGACCCCCCTAGTCCTATATAAGTACTCAATGACCCCATGTGACCCCCCCTAGTCCTATATATGTACTCAATGACCCCTTTTGACCCACCCTAGTTCTATATAAGTACTCAATGACCCCATGTGACCCCCCCTAGTCCTATATAAGTACTCAATGACCCCATGTGACCTACCCTAGTCCTATTTAAGTACTCAATGACCCCACGTGACCCCCCCATGTCCTATATAAGTACTCAATGACCCCATGTGACCCACCCTAGTCCTATATAAGTACTCAATGACCCCATGTGGCCCCCCTAGACCTATATAAGTACTCAATTACCCAATGTGACACCTCCTAGTCCTATATAAGTACTCAATGACCCCATGTGACCCACCCTAGTCCTATATACGTACTCAATGACCCCACGTGACCTCCCATGTCCTATATAAGTACTCAATTACCCTAAGTGACCCCCTTAGTCCTATATAAGTACTCAATGACCCCATGTGACCCACCCTAGTCCTATATAAGTACTCAATGACCCCATGTGACCCCCCCTAGTCCTATATAAGTACTCAATTACCCAATGTGACCCCCCCCCTAGTCCTATATAAGTACTCAATGACCCCATGTGACCCACCCTATTCTTATATAAGTACTCAATAACCCCATGTGACCCACCCTAGTCTTATATAAGTACTCAATGACCCCATGTGACCCACCCTAGTCCTATATAAGTACTCAATGACCCCATGTGACCCACCCTAGTCCTATATAAGTACTCAATGACCCCATGTGACCCCCCATGTCCTATATAAGTACTCAATGCCCCCATGTGACCCACCCTAGTCCTATATAAGAACTCAATGACCCCATGTGACCCCCCTAGTCCTATATAAGTACTCAATTACCCAATGTGACCCCTCCTAGTCCTATATAAGTACTCAATGACACCACGTGACCCCCCATGTCCTATATAAGTACTCAATTACCCCATGTGACCCCCCTAGTCCTATATAAGTACTCAATGACCCCATGTGACCCACCCTAGTCCTATATAAGTACTCAATGACCCCATGTGACCCCCCTAGTCCTATATAAGTACTCAATGACCCCATGAGACCCCCCTAGTCCTATATAAGTACTCAATTACCCAATGTGACCCCCCTAGTCCTATATAAGTACTCAATGACCCCATGTGACCCCTCCTAGTCCTATATAAATACTCAATGACCCCATGTGACCCCCCCTAGTCCTATATAAATACTCAATGACCCCATGTGACCCCCCTAGTCCCATATAAGTACTCAATGACCCCATGTGACCCACCCTAGTCCTATATAAGTACTCAATGACCCCATGTGACACACCCTAGTCCTATATAAGTACTCAATGACCCCATGTGACCCCCCCTAGTCCTATATAAGTACTCAATTACCCAATGTGACCCCCCCCCCTAGTCCTATATAAGTACTCAATGACCCCATGTGACCCACCCTAGTCCTATATAAGTACTCAATGACCCCATGTGACCCCCCATGTCCTATATAAGTACTCAATGCCCCCATGTGACCCACCCTAGTCCTATATAAGAACTCAATGACCCCATGTGACCCCCCTAGTCCTATATATGTACTCAATTACCCAATGTGACCCCTCCTAGTCCTATATAAGTACTCAATGACACCACGTGACCCCCCATGTCCTATATAAGTACTCAATTACCCCATGTGACCCCCCTAGTCCTATATAAGTACTCAATGACCCCATGTGACCCACCCTAGTCCTATATAAGTACTCAATGACACCATGTGACCCACCCTAGTCCTATATAAGTACTCAATGACCCCATGTGACCCCCCTAGTCCTATATAAGTACTCAATGACCCCATGTGACCCCCCTAGTCCTATATAAGTACTCAATTACCCAATGTGAAACCTCCTAGTCCTATATAAGTACTCAATGACCCCATGTGACCCACCCTAGTCCTATATACGTAGTCAATGACCCCACGTGACCTCCCATGTCCTATATAAGTACTCAATTACCCTAAGTGACCCCCTTAGTCCTATATAAGTACTCAATGACCCCATGTGACCCACCCTAGTCCTATATAAGTACTCAATGACCCCATGTGACCCCCCCTAGTCCTATATAAGTACTCAATTACCCAATGTGACCCCCCCCCCTAGTCCTATATAAGTACTCAATGACCCCATGAGACCCCCCTAGTCCTATATAAGTACTCAATTACCCAATGTGACCCCCCTAGTCCTATATAAGTACTCAATGACCCCATGTGACCCCTCCTAGTCCTATATAAATACTCAATGACCCCATGTGACCCCCCCTAGTCCTATATAAATACTCAATGACCCCATGTGACCCCCCTAGTCCCATATAAGTACTCAATGACCCCATGTGACCCACCCTAGTCCTATATAAGTACTCAATGACCCCATGTGACACACCCTAGTCCTATATAAGTACTCAATGACCCCATGTGACCCCCCCTAGTCCTATATAAGTACTCAATTACCCAATGTGACCCCCCCCCTAGTCCTATATAAGTACTCAATGACCCCATGTGACCCACCCTAGTCCTATATAAGTACTCAATGACCCCATGTGACCCCCCATGTCCTATATAAGTACTCAATGCCCCCATGTGACCCACCCTAGTCCTATATAAGAACTCAATGACCCCATGTGACCCCCCTAGTCCTATATATGTACTCAATTACCCAATGTGACCCCTCCTAGTCCTATATAAGTACTCAATGACACCACGTGACCCCCCATGTCCTATATAAGTACTCAATTACCCCATGTGACCCCCCTAGTCCTATATAAGTACTCAATGACCCCATGTGACCCACCCTAGTCCTATATAAGTACTCAATGACACCATGTGACCCACCCTAGTCCTATATAAGTACTCAATGACCCCATGTGACCCCCCTAGTCCTATATAAGTACTCTATGACCCCATGTGACCCCCCTAGTCCTATATAAGTACTCAATTACCCAATGTGACACCTCCTAGTCCTATATAAGTACTCAATGACCCCATGTGACCCACCCTAGTCCTATATACGTAGTCAATGACCCCACGTGACCTCCCATGTCCTATATAAGTACTCAATTACCCTAAGTGACCCCCTTAGTCCTATATAAGTACTCAATGACCCCATGTGACCCACCCTAGTCCTATATAAGTACTCAATGACCCCATGTGACCCCCCCTAGTCCTATATAAGTACTCAATTACCCAATGTGACCCCCCCCCCTAGTCCTATATAAGTACTCAATGACCCCATGTGACCCACCCTATTCTTATATAAGTACTCAATAACCCCATGTGACCCACCCTAGTCTTATATAAGTACTCAATGACCCCATGTGACCCACCCTAGTCCTATATAAGTACTCAATGACCCCATGTGACCCACCCTAGTCCTATATAAGTACTCAATGACCCCATGTGACCCCCCATGTCCTATATAAGTACTCAATGCCCCCATGTGACCCACCCTAGTCCTATATAAGAACTCAATGACCCCATGTGACCCCCCTAGTCCTATATAAGTACTCAATTACCCAATGTGACCCCTCCTAGTCCTATATAAGTACTCAATGACACCACGTGACCCCCCATGTCCTATATAAGTACTCAATTACCCCATGTGACCCACCTTAGTCTTATATAAGTACTCAATGACCACATGTGACCCACCCTAGTCCTATATAGGTACTCAATGACCCCACGTGACCTCCCATGTCCTTTATAAGTACTCAATTACCCCAAGAGTCCCCCCTAGTCCCATATAAGTACTCAATGACCCCATGTGACCCAACCTAGTCCTATATAAATACTCAATGACCACATGTAACCCCCCCATGTCCTATATAAGTACTCAATGACCCCATGTGACCCACCCTAGTCCTATATAAGTACTCAATGACCCCATGTGGCCCCCTAGACCTATATAAGTACTCAATTACCCAATGTGACACCTTCTAGTCCTATATAAGTACTCAATGACCCCATGTGACCCACCCTAGTCCTATATACGTACTCAATGACCCCACGTGACCTCCCATGTCCTATATAAGTACTCAATTACCCTAAGTGACCCCCTTAGTCCTATATAAGTACTCAATGACCCCATGTAACCCACCCTAGTCCTATATAAGTACTCAATGACCCCATATGACCCACCCTAGTCCTATATAAGTACACAATGACCCCATGTGACCCCCCTAGTCCTATATAAGTACTCAATAACCCCATGTGACCCACCCTAGTCTTATATAAGTACTCAATGACCCCATGTGACCCACCCTAGTCCTATATAAGTACTCAATGACCCCATGTGACCCACCCTAGTCCTATATAAGTACTCAATGACCCCATGTGACCCCCCATGTCCTATATAAGTACTCAATGCCCCCATGTGACCCACCCTAGTCCTATATAAGTACTCAATGACCCCATGTGACCCCCCGTAGTCCTATATAAGTACTCAATGACCCCATGAGACCCCCCTAGTCCTATATAAGTACTCAATTACCCAATGTGACCCCCCTAGTCCTATATAAGTACTCAATGACCCCAGTTCAGCCACCCTAGTCCTATATAAGTACACAATGACCCCATGTGACACTCCTAGTCCTATATAAGTACTCAATGACCGCATGTGACTAACCCTAGTCCTATATAAGTACTCAATGACCCCATGTGACCCACCCATGTCCTATATAAGTACTCTATGACCCCATGTGACCCCCCTAGTCCTATATAAGTACTCAATTACCCAATGTGACCCCCCTAGTCCTATATAAGTACTCAATGACCCCAGTTCAGCCACCCTAGTCCTATATAAGTACACAATGACCCCATGTGACCCTCCTAGTCCTATATAAGTACTCAATTACCCAATGTGACCCCCCTAGTCCTATATAAGTACTCAATGACCCCAGTTCAGCCACCCTAGTCCTATATAAGTACACAATGACCCCATGTGACCCCCCCTAGTCCTATATATGTACTCAATGACCCCTTTTGACCCACCCTAGTTCTATATAAGTACTCAATGACCCCATGTGACCCCCCCTAGTCCTATATAAGTACTCAATGACCCCATGTGACCCACCCTAGTCCTATTTAAGTACTCAATGACCCCACGTGACCCCCCCATGTCCTATATAAGTACTCAATGACCCCATGTGACCCACCCTAGTCCTATATAAGTACTCAATGACCCCATGTGGCCCCCCTAGACCTATATAAGTACTCAATTACACAATGTGACACCTCCTAGTCCTATATAAGTACTCAATGACCCCATGTGACCCACCCTAGTCCTATATACGTACTCAATGACCCCACGTGACCTCCCATGTCCTATATAAGTACTCAATTACCCTAAGTGACCCCCTTAGTCCTATATAAGTACTCAATGACCCCATGTGACCCACCCTAGTCCTATATAAGTACTCAATGACCCCATGTGACCCCCCCTAGTCCTATATAAGTACTCAATTACCCAATGTGACCCCCCCCCCTAGTCCTATATAAGTACTCAATGACCCCATGTGACCCACCCTATTCTTATATAAGTACTCAATAACCCCATGTGACCCACCCTAGTCTTATATAAGTACTCAATGACCCCATGTGACCCACCCTAGTCCTATATAAGTACTCAATGACCCCATGTGACCCACCCTAGTCCTATATAAGTACTCAATGACCCCATGTGACCCCCCATGTCCTATATAAGTACTCAATGCCCCCATGTGACCCACCCTAGTCCTATATAAGAACTCAATGACCCCATGTGACCCCCCTAGTCCTATATAAGTACTCAATTACCCAATGTCACCCCTCCTAGTCCTATATAAGTACTCAATGACACCACGTGACCCCCCATGTCCTATATAAGTACTCAATTACCCCATGTGACCCCCCTAGTCCTATATAAGTACTCAATGACCCCATGTGACCCACCCTAGTCCTATATAAGTACTCAATGACCCCATGTGACCCCCCTAGTCCTATATAAGTACTCAATGACCCCATGAGACCCCCCTAGTCCTATATAAGTACTCAATTACCCAATGTGACCCCCCTAGTCCTATATAAGTACTCAATGACCCCAGTTCAGCCACCCTAGTCCTATATAAGTACTCAATGACCCCATGTGACCCCTCCTAGTCCTATATAAATACTCAATGACCCCATGTGACCCCCCCTAGTCCTATATAAATACTCAATGACCCCATGTGACCCCCCTAGTCCCATATAAGTACTCAATGACCCCATGTGACCCACCCTAGTCCTATATAAGTACTCAATGACCCCATGTGACACACCCTAGTCCTATATAAGTACTCAATGACCCCATGTGACCCCCCCTAGTCCTATATAAGTACTCAATTACCCAATGTGACCCCCCCCCCTAGTCCTATATAAGTACTCAATGACCCCATGTGACCCACCCTAGTCCTATATAAGTACTCAATGACCCCATGTGACCCCCCATGTCCTATATAAGTACTCAATGCCCCCATGTGACCCACCCTAGTCCTATATAAGTACTCAATGACCCCATGTGGCCCCCCTAGACCTATATAAGTACTCAATTACCCAATGTGACACCTCCTAGTCCTATATAAGTACTCAATGACCCCATGTGACCCACCCTAGTCCTATATACGTACTCAATGACCCCACGTGACCTCCCATGTCCTATATAAGTACTCAATTACCCTAAGTGACCCCCTTAGTCCTATATACGTACTCAATGACCCCATGTGACCCACCCTAGTCCTATATAAGTACTCAATGACCCCATGTGACCCCCCCTAGTCCTATATAAGTACTCAATTACCCAATGTGACCCCCCCCCTAGTCCTATATAAGTACTCAATGACCCCATGTGACCCACCCTATTCTTATATAAGTACTCAATAACCCCATGTGACCCACCCTAGTCTTATATAAGTACTCAATGACCCCATGTGACCCACCCTAGTCCTATATAAGTACTCAATGACCCCATGTGACCCACCCTAGTCCTATATAAGTACTCAATGACCCCATGTGACCCCCCATGTCCTATATAAGTACTCAATGCCCCCATGTGACCCACCCTAGTCCTATATAAGAACTCAATGACCCCATGTGACCCCCCTAGTCCTATATAAGTACTCAATTACCCAATGTGACCCCTCCTAGTCCTATATAAGTACTCAATGACACCACGTGACCCCCCATGTCCTATATAAGTACTCAATTACCCCATGTGACCCCCCTAGTCCTATATAAGTACTCAATGACCCCATGTGACCCACCCTAGTCCTATATAAGTACTCAATGACCCCATGTGACACACCCTAGTCCTATATAAGTACTCAATGACCCCATGTGACCCCCCCTAGTGCTATATAAGTACTCAATTACCCAATGTGACCCCCCCCTAGTCCTATATAAGTACTCAATGACCCCATGTGACCCCTCCTAGTCGTATATAAGTACTCAATGACCCCATGTGACCCACCCTATTCTTATATAAGTACTCAATGACCCCATGTGACCCACCTTAGTCTTATATAAGTACTCAATGACCACATGTGACCCACCCTAGTCCTATATACGTACTCAATGACCCCACGTGACCTCCCATGTCCTTTATAAGTACTCAATGACCCCATGAGACCCCCCTAGTCCTATATAAGTACTCAATTACCCAATGTGACCCCCCTAGTCCTATATAAGTACTCAATGACCCCATGAGACCCCCCTAGTCCTATATAAGTACTCAATTACCCAATGTGACCCCCCTAGTCCTATATAAGTACTCAATGACCCCAGTTCAGCCACCCTAGTCCTATATAAGTACTCAATGACCCCATGTGACCCCTCCTAGTCCTATATAAATACTCAATGACCCCATGTGACCCACCCTAGTCCTATATAAGTACTCAATGACCCCATGTGACACACCCTAGTCCTATATAAGTACTCAATGACCCCATGTGACCCCCCCTAGTCCTATATAAGTACTCAATTACCCAATGTGACCCCCCCCCTAGTCCTATATAAGTACTCAATGACCCCATGTGACCCCTCCTAGTCGTATATAAGTACTCAATGACCCCATGTGACCCACCCTATTCTTATATAAGTACTCAATGACCCCATGTGACCCACCTTAGTCTTATATAAGTACTCAATGACCACATGTGACCCACCCTAGTCCTATATACGTACTCAATGACCCCACGTGACCTCCCATGTCCTTTATAAGTACTCAATTACCCCAAGAGTCCCCCCTAGTCCCATATAAGTACTCAATGACCCCATGTGACCCAACCTAGTCCTATATAAATACTCAATGACCACATGTAACCCCCCCATGTCCTATATAAGTACTCAATGACCCCATGTAACCCACCCTAGTCCTATATAAGTACTCAATGACCCCATGTGGCCCCCCTAGACCTATATAAGTACTCAATTACCCAATGTGACACCTTCTAGTCCTATATAAGTACTCAATGACCCCATGTGACCCACCTTAGTCCTATATGCGTACTCAATGACCCCACGTGACATCCCATGTCCTATATAAGTACTCAATTACCCTAAGTGACCCCCTTAGTCCTATATAAGTACTCAATGACCCCATGTAACCCTCCCTAGTCCTATATAAGTACTCAATGACCCCATATGACCCACCCTAGTCCTATATAAGTACACAATGACCCCATGTGACCCCCCTAGTCCTATATAAGTACTCAATGACCCCATGTGACCCACCCTATTCTTATATAAGTACTCAATAACCCCATGTGACCCACCCTAGTCTTATATAAGTACTCAATGACCCCATGTGACCCACCCTAGTCCTATATAAGTACTCAATGACCCCATGTGACCCACCTTAGTCCTATATAAGTACTCAATGACCCCATGTGACCCCCCATGTCCTATATAAGTACTCAATGCCCCCATGTGACCCACCCTAGTCCTATATAAGAACTCAATGACCCTATGTGACCCCCCTAGTCCTATATATGTACTCAATTACCCAATGTGACCCCTCCTAGTCCTATATAAGTACTCAATGACACCACGTGACCCCCCATGTCCTATATAAGTACTCAATTACCCCATGTGACCCCCCTAGTCCTATATAAGTACTCAATGACCCCATGTGACCCACCCTAGTCCTATATAAGTACTCAATGACACCATGTGACCCACCCTAGTCCTATATAAGTACTCAATGACCCCATGTGACCCCCCTAGTCCTATATAAGTACTCAATGACCCCATGTGACCCCCCTAGTCCTATATAAGTACTCAATTACCCAATGTGACCCCCCTAGTCCTATATAAGTACTCAATGACCCCATGTGACCCAGCCTAGTCCTATATAAGTACTCAATGACCCCATGTGACCCCCCTAGTCCTATATAAGTACTGAATTACCCCATGTGACCCCCCTAGTCCTATATAAGTACTCAATGACACCATGTGACCCACCCTAGTCCTATATAAGTACTCAATGACCCCATGTGACCCCCCTAGTCCTATATAAGTACTCAATGACCCCATGAGACCCCCCTAGTCCTATATAAGTACTCAATTACCCAATGTGACCCCCCTAGTCCTATATAAGTACTCAATGACCCCATGTGACCCCTCCTAGTCCTATATAAATACTCAATGACCCCATGTGACCCCCCCTAGTCCTATATAAATACTCAATGACCCCATGTGACCCCCCTAGTCCCATATAAGTACTCAATGACCCCATGTGACCCACCCTAGTCCTATATAAGTACTCAATGACCCCATGTGACACACCCTAGTCCTATATAAGTACTCAATGACCCCATGTGACCCCCCCTAGTCCTATATAAGTACTCAATTACCCAATGTGACCCCCCCCTAGTCCTATATAAGTACTCAATGACCCCATGTGACCCACCCTAGTCCTATATAAGTACTCAATGACCCCATTTGACCCCCCATGTCCTATATAAGTACTCAATGCCCCCATGTGACCCACCCTAGTCCTATATAAGAACTCAATGACCCCATGTGACCCCCCTAGTCCTATATATGTACTCAATTACCCAATGTGACCCCTCCTAGTCCTATATAAGTACTCAATGACACCACGTGACCCCCCATGTCCTATATAAGTACTCAATTACCCCATGTGACCCCCCTAGTGCTATATAAGTACTCAATGACCCCATGTGACCCACCCTAGTCCTATATAAGTACTCAATGACACCATGTGACCCACCCTAGTCCTATATAAGTACTCAATGACCCCATGTGACCCAGCCTAGTCCTATATAAGTACTCAATGACCCCATGTGACCCCCCTAGTCCTATATAAGTACTCAATTACCCAATGTGACCCATCCTAGTCCTATATAAGTACTCAATGACCCCATGTGACCCACCCTAGTCCTATATACGTACTCAATGACCCCACGTGACCTCCCATGTCCTATATAAGTACTCAATTACCCCAAGTGACCCCCCTATTCCTATATAAGTACTCAATGACCCCATGTGACCCACCCTAGTCCTATATAAGTACTCAATGACCCCATATGACCCACCCTAGTCCTATATAAGTACACAATGACCCCATGTGACCCCCCTAGTCCTATATAAGTACTCAATGACCGCATGTGACCCACCCTAGTCCTATATAAGTACTCAATGACCCCATGTGGCCCCCCTAGACCTATATAAGTACTCAATTACCCAATGTGACACCTTCTAGTCCTATATAAGTACTCAATTACCCAATGTGACACCTCCTAGTCCTATATAAGTACTCAATGACCCCATGTGACCCACCCTAGTCCTATATACGTACTCAATGACCCCACGTGACCTCCCATGTCCTATATAAGTACTCAATTACCCCAAGTGACCCCCCTATTCCTATATAAGTACTCAATGACCCCATGTGACCCACCCTAGTCCTATATAAGTACTCAATGACCCCATATGACCCACCCTAGTCCTATATAAGTACACAATGACCCCATGTGACCCCCCTAGTCCTATATAAGTACTCAATGACCCCATGTGACCCCCCCTAGTCCTATATAAGTACTCAATGACCCCATGTGACCCACCCTAGTCCTATTTAAGTACTCAATGACCCCACGTGACCCCCCCATGTCCTATATAAGTACTCAATTACCCAATGTGACACCTCCTAGTCCTATATAAGTACTCAATGACCCCATGTGACCCACCCTAGTCCTATATACGTACTCAATGACCCCACGTGACCACCCATGTCCTATATAAGTACTCAATTACCCTAAGTGACCCCCTTAGTCCTATATAAGTACTCAATGACCCCATGTGACCCACCCTAGTCCTATATAAGTACTCAATGACCCCATGTGACCCCCCCTAGTCCTATATAAGTACTCAATTACCCAATGTGACCCCCCCCCTAGTCCTATATAAGTACTCAATGACCCCATGTGACCCACCCTATTCTTATATAAGTACTCAATAACCCCATGTGACCCACCCTAGTCTTATATAAGTACTCAATGACCCCATGTGACCCACCCTAGTCCTATATAAGTACTCAATGACCCCATGTGACCCACCCTAGTCCTATATAAGTACTCAATGACCCCATGTGACCCCCCATGTCCTATATAAGTACTCAATGCCCCCATGTGACCCACCCTAGTCCTATATAAGAACTCAATGACCCCATGTGACCCCCCTAGTCCTATATAAGTACTCAATTACCCAATGTGACCCCTCCTAGTCCTATATAAGTACTCAATGACACCACGTGACCCCCCATGTCCTATATAAGTACTCAATTACCCCATGTGACCCCCCTAGTCCTATATAAGTACTGAATGACCCCATGTGACCCACCCTAGTCCTATATAAGTACTCAATGACCCCATGTGACCCCCCTAGTCCTATATAAGTACTCAATGACCCCATGAGACCCCCCTAGTCCTATATAAGTACTCAATGACCCCAGTTCAGCCACCCTAGTCCTATATAAGTACTCAATGACCCCATGTGACCCCTCCTAGTCCTATATAAATACTCAATGACCCCATGTGACCCCCCCTAGTCCTATATAAATACTCAATGACCCCATGTGACCCCCCTAGTCCCATATAAGTACTCAATGACCCCATGTGACCCACCCTAGTCCTATATAAGTACTCAATGACCCCATGTGACACACCCTAGTCCTATATAAGTACTCAATGACCCCATGTGACCCCCCCTAGTCCTATATAAGTACTCAATTACCCAATGTGACCCCCCCCCTAGTCCTATATAAGTACTCAATGACCCCATGTGACCCCTCCTAGTCGTATATAAGTACTCAATGACCCCATGTGACCCACCCTATTCTTATATAAGTACTCAATGACCCCAAGTGACCCACCTTAGTCTTATATAAGTACTCAATGACCACATGTGACCCACCCTAGTCCTATATACGTACTCAATGACCCCACGTGACCTCCCATGTCCTTTATAAGTACTCAATTACCCCAAGAGTCCCCCCTAGTCCCATATAAGTACTCAATGACCCCATGTGACCCAACCTAGTCCTATATAAATACTCAATGACCACATGTAACCCCCCCATGTCCTATATAAGTACTCAATGACCCCATGTGACCCACCCTAGTCCTATATAAGTACTCAATGACCCCATGTGGCCCCCCTAGACCTATATAAGTACTCAATTACCCAATGTGACACCTTCTAGTCCTATATAAGTACTCAATGACCCCATGTGACCCACCCTAGTCCTATATGCGTACTCAATGACCCCACGTGACCTCCCATGTCCTATATAAGTACTCAATTACCCTAAGTGACCCCCTTAGTCCTATATAAGTACTCAATGACCCCATGTAACCCACCCTAGTCCTATATAAGTACTCAATGACCCCATATGACCCACCCTAGTCCTATATAAGTACACAATGACCCCATGTGACCCCCCTAGTCCTATATAAGTACTCAATGACCCCATGTGACCCACCCTATTCTTATATAAGTACTCAATAACCCCATGTGACCCACCCTAGGCTTATATAAGTACTCAATGACCCCATGTGACCCACCCTAGTCCTATATAAGTACTCAATGACCCCATGTGACCCACCCTAGTCCTATATAAGTACTCAATGACCCCATGTGACCCCCCATGTCCTATATAAGTACTCAATGCCCCCATGTGACCCACCCTAGTCCTATATAAGAACTCAATGACCCCATGTGACCCCCCTAGTCCTATATATGTACTCAATTACCCAATGTGACCCCTCCTAGTCCTATATAAGTACTCAATGACACCACGTGACCCCCCATGTCCTATATAAGTACTCAATTACCCCATGTGACCCCCCTAGTCCTATATAAGTACTCAATGACCCCATGTGACCCACCCTAGTCCTATATAAGTACTCAATGACACCATGTGACCCACCCTAGTCCTATATAAGTACTCAATGACCCCATGTGACCCCCCTAGTCCTATATAAGTACTCAATGACCCCATGTGACCCCCCTAGTCCTATATAAGTACTCAATTACCCAATGTGACCCCCCTAGTCCTATATAAGTACTCAATGACCCCATGTGACCCAGCCTAGTCCTATATAAGTACTCAATGACCCCATGTGACCCCCCTAGTCCTATATAAGTACTCAATTACCCCATGTGACCCCCCTAGTCCTATATAAGTACTCAATGACCCCATGTGACCCACCCTAGTCCTATATAAGTACTCAATGACCCCATGTGACCCCCCTAGTCCTATATAAGTACTCAATGACCCCATGAGACCCCCCTAGTCCTATATAAGTACTCAATTACCCAATGTGACCCCCCTAGTCCTATATAAGTACTCAATGACCCCAGTTCAGCCACCCTAGTCCTATATAAGTACTCAATGACCCCATGTGACCCCTCCTAGTCCTATATAAATACTCAATGACCCCATGTGACCCCCCCTAGTCCTATATAAATACTCAATGACCCCATGTGACCCCCCTAGTCCCATATAACTACTCAATGACCCCATGTGACCCACCCTAGTCCTATATAAGTACTCAATGACCCCATGTGACACACCCTAGTCCTATATAAGTACTCAATGACCCCATGTGACCCCCCCTAGTCCTATATAAGTACTCAATTACCCAATGTGACCCCCCCCCCTAGTCCTATATAAGTACTCAATGACCCCATGTGACCCACCCTAGTCATATATAAGTACTCAATGACCCCATGTGACCCCCCATGTCCTATATAAGTACTCAATGCCCCCATGTGACCCACCCTAGTCTTATATAAGAACTCAATGACCCCATGTGACCCCCCTAGTCCTATATATGTACTCAATTACCCAATGTGACCCCTCCTAGTCCTATATAAGTACTCAATGACACCACGTGACCCCCCATGTCCTATATAAGTACTCAATTACCCCATGTGACCCCCCTAGTCCTATATAAGTACTCAATGACCCCATGTGACCCACCCTAGTCCTATATAAGTACTCAATGACACCATGTGACCCACCCTAGTCCTATATAAGTACTCAATGACCCCATGTGACCCCCCTAGTCCTATATAAGTACTCAATGACCCCATGTGACCCCCCTAGTCCTATATAAGTACTCAATTACCCAATGTGACCCCCCTAGTCCTATATAAGTACTCAATGACCCCATGTGACCCAGCCTAGTCCTATATAAGTACTCAATGACCCCATGTGACCCCCCTAGTCCTATATAAGTACTCAATTACCCAATGTGACCCATCCTAGTCCTATATAAGTACTCAATGACCCCATGTGACCCACCCTAGTCCTATATACGTACTCAATGACCCCACGTGACCTCCCATGTCCTATATAAGTACTCAATTACCCCAAGTGACCCCCCTATTCCTATATAAGTACTCAATGACCCCATGTGACCCACCCTAGTCCTATATAAGTACTCAATGACCCCATATGACCCACCCTAGTCCTATATAAGTACACAATGACCCCATGTGACCCCCCTAGTCCTATATAAGTACTCAATGACCGCATGTGACCCACCCTAGTCCTATATAAGTACTCAATGACCCCATGTGGCCCCCCTAGACCTATATAAGTACTCAATTACCCAATGTGACACCTTCTAGACCTATATAAGTACTCAATTACCCAATGTGACACCTCCTAGTCCTATATAAGTACTCAATGACCCCATGTGACCCACCCTAGTCCTATATACGTACTCAATGACCCCACGTGACCTCCCATGTCCTATATAAGTACTCAATTACACCAAGTGACCCCCCTATTCCTATATAAGTACTCAATGACCCCATGTGACCCACCCTAGTCCTATATAAGTACTCAATGACCCCATATGACCCACCCTAGTCCTATATAAGTACACAATGACCCCATGTGACCCCCCTAGTCCTATATAAGTACTCAATGACCCCATGTGACCCCCCCTAGTCCTATATAAGTACTCAATGACCCCATGTGACCCACCCTAGTCCTATTTAAGTATTCAATGACCCCACGTGACCCCCCATGTCCTATATAAGTACTCAATTACCCAATGTGACACCTCCTAGTCCTATATAAGTACTCAATGACCCCATGTGACCCACCCTAGTCCTATATACGTACTCAATGACCCCACGTGACCTCCCATGTCCTATATAAGTACTCAATTACCCTAAGTGACCCCCTTAGTCCTATATAAGTACTCAATGACCCCATGTGACCCACCCTAGTCCTATATAAGTACTCAATGACCCCATGTGACCCCCCCTAGTCCTATATAAGTACTCAATTACCCAATGTGACCCCCCCCTAGTCCTATATAAGTACTCAATGACCCCATGTGACCCACCCTATTCTTATATAAGTACTCAATAACCCCATGTGACCCACCCTAGTCTTATATAAGTACTCAATGACCCCATGTGACCCACCCTAGTCCTATATAAGTACTCAATGACCCCATGTGACCCACCCTAGTCCTATATAAGTACTCAATGACCCCATATGACCCCCCATGTCCTATATAAGTACTCAATGCCCCCATGTGACCCACCCTAGTCCTATATAAGAACTCAATGACCCCATGTGACCCCCCTAGTCCTATATAAGTACTCAATTACCCAATGTGACCCCTCCTAGTCCTATATAAGTACTCAATGACACCACGTGACCCCCCATGTCCTATATAAGTACTCAATTACCCCATGTGACCCCCCTAGTCCTATATAAGTACTCAATGACCCCATGTGACCCACCCTAGTCCTATATAAGTACTCAATGACCCCATGTGACCCCCCTAGTCCTATATAAGTACTCAATGACCCCATGAGACCCCCCTAGTCCTATATAAGTACTCAATTACCCAATGTGACCCCCCTAGTCCTATATAAGTACTCAATGACCCCAGTTCAGCCACCCTAGTCCTATATAAGTACTCAATGACCCCATGTGACCCCTCCTAGTCCTATATAAATACTCAATGACCCCATGTGACCCCCCCTAGTCCTATATAAATACTCAATGACCCCATGTGACCCCCCTAGTCCCATATAAGTACTCAATGACCCCATGTGACCCACCCTAGTCCTATATAAGTACTCAATGACCCCATGTGACACACCCTAGTCCCATATAAGTACTCAATGACCCCATGTGACCCACCCTAGTCCTATATAAGTACTCAATGACCCCATGTGACACACCCTAGTCCTATATAAGTACTCAATGACCCCATGTGACCCCCCCTAGTCCTATATAAGTACTCAATTACCCAATGTGACCCCCCCCCTAGTCCTATATAAGTACTCAATGACCCCATGTGACCCCTCCTAGTCGTATATAAGTACTCAATGACCCCATGTGACCCACCCTATTCTTATATAAGTACTCAATGACCCCATGTGACCCACCTTAGTCTTATATAAGTACTCAATGACCACATGTGACCCACCCTAGTCCTATATACGTACTCAATGACCCCACGTGACTTCCCATGTCCTTTATAAGTACTCAATTACCCCAAGAGTCCCCCCTAGTCCCATATAAGTACTCAATGACCCCATGTGACCCAACCTAGTCCTATATAAATACTCAATGACCCCATGTGACCCCCCTAGTCCCATATAAGTACTCAATGACCCCATGTGACCCACCCTAGTCCTATATAAGTACTCAATGACCCCATGTGACACACCCTAGTCCTATATAAGTACTCAATGACCCCATGTGACCCCCCCTAGTCCTATATAAGTACTCAATTACCCAATGTGACCCCCCCCCTAGTCCTATATAAGTACTCAATGACCCCATGTGACCCCTCCTAGTCGTATATAAGTACTCAATGACCCCATGTGACCCACCCTATTCTTATATAAGTACTCAATGACCCCATGTGACCCACCTTAGTCTTATATAAGTACTCAATGACCACATGTGACCCACCCTAGTCCTATATACGTACTCAATGACCCCACGTGACCTCCCATGTCCTATATAAGTACTCAATTACCCTAAGTGACCCCCTTAGTCCTATATAAGTACTCAATGACCCCATGTGACCCACCCTAGTCCTATATAAGTACTCAATGACCCCATGTGACCCCCCCTAGTCCTATATAAGTTCTCAATTACCCAATGTGACCCCCCCCCTAGTCCTATATAAGTACTCAATGACCCCATGTGACCCACCCTATTCTTATATAAGTACTCAATAACCCCATGTGACCCACCCTAGTCTTATATAAGTACTCAATGACCCCATGTGACCCACCCTAGTCCTATATAAGTACTCAATGACCCCATGTGACCCACCCTAGTCCTATATAAGTACTCAATGACCCCATGTGACCCCCCATGTCCTATATAAGTACTCAATGCCCCCATGTGACCCACCCTAGTCCTATATAAGAACTCAATGACCCCATGTGACCCCCCTAGTCCTATATAAGTACTCAATTACCCCATGTGACCCCCCTAGTCCTATATAAGTACTCAATTACCCAATGTGACCCCTCCTAGTCCTATATAAGTACTCAATGACACCACGTGACCCCCCATGTCCTATATAAGTACTCAATTACCCCATGTGACCCCCCTAGTCCTATATAAGTACTCAATGACCCCATGTGACCCACCCTAGTCCTATATAAGTACTCAATGACCCCATGTGACCCCCCTAGTCCTATATAAGTACTCAATGACCCCATGAGACCCCCCTAGTCCTATATAAGTACTCAATTACCCAATGTGACCCCCCTAGTCCTATATAAGTACTCAATGACCCCAGTTCAGCCACCCTAGTCCTATATAAGTACTCAATGACCCCATGTGACCCCTCCTAGTCCTATATAAATACTCAATGACCCCATGTGACCCCCCCTAGTCCTATATAAATACTCAATGACCCCATGTGACCCCCCTAGTCCCATATAAGTACTCAATGACCCCATGTGACCCACCCTAGTCCTATATAAGTACTCAATGACCCCATGTGACACACCCTAGTCCTATATAAGTACTCAATGACCCCATGTGACCCCCCCTAGTCCTATATAAGTACTCAATTACCCAATGTGACCCCCCCCCTAGTCCTATATAAGTACTCAATGACCCCATGTGACCCCTCCTAGTCGTATATAAGTACTCAATGACCCCATGTGACCCACCCTATTCTTATATAAGTACTCAATGACCCCATGTGACCCACCTTAGTCTTATATAAGTACTCAATGACCACATGTGACCCACCCTAGTCCTATATACGTACTCAATGACCCCACGTGACTTCCCATGTCCTTTATAAGTACTCAATTACCCCAAGAGTCCCCCCTAGTCCCATATAAGTACTCAATGACCCCATGTGACCCAACCTAGTCCTATATAAATACTCAATGACCCCATGTGACCCCCCTAGTCCCATATAAGTACTCAATGACCCCATGTGACCCACCCTAGTCCTATATAAGTACTCAATGACCCCATGTGACACACCCTAGTCCTATATAAGTACTCAATGACCCCATGTGACCCCCCCTAGTCCTATATAAGTACTCAATTACCCAATGTGACCCCTCCCCTAGTCCTATATAATTACTCAATGACCCCATGTGACCCCTCCTAGTCGTATATAAGTACTCAATGACCCCATGTGACCCACCCTATTCTTATATAAGTACTCAATGACCCCATGTGACCCACCTTAGTCTTATATAAGTACTCAATGACCACATGTGACCCACCCTAGTCCTATATACGTACTCAATGACCCCACGTGACCTCCCATGTCCTATATAAGTACTCAATTACCCTAAGTGACCCCCTTAGTCCTATATAAGTACTCAATGACCCCATGTGACCCACCCTAGTCCTATATAAGTACTCAATGACCCCATGTGACCCCCCCTAGTCCTATATAAGTACTCAATTACCCAATGTGACCCCCCCCTAGTCCTATATAAGTACTCAATGACCCCATGTGACCCACCCTATTCTTATATAAGTACTCAATAACCCCATGTGACCCACCCTAGTCTTATATAAGTACTCAATGACCCCATGTGACCCACCCTAGTCCTATATAAGTACTCAATGACCCCATGTGACCCACCCTAGTCCTATATAAGTACTCAATGACCCCATGTGACCCCCCATGTCCTATATAAGTACTCAATGCCCCCATGTGACCCACCCTAGTCCTATATAAGAACTCAATGACCCCATGTGACCCCCCTAGTCCTATATAAGTACTCAATTACCCAATGTGACCCCTCCTAGTCCTATATAAGTACTCAATGACACCACGTGACCCCCCATGTCCTATAGAAGTACTCAATTACCCCATGTGACCCCCCTAGTCCTATATAAGTACTCAATGACCCCATGTGACCCACCCTAGTCCTATATAAGTACTCAATGACCCCATGTGACCCCCCTAGTCCTAAATAAGTACTCAATGACCCCATGAGACCCCCCTAGTCCTATATAAGTACTCAATTACCCAATGTGACCCCCCTAGTCCTATATAAGTACTCAATGACCCCAGTTCAGCCACCCTAGTCCTATATAAGTACTCAATGACCCCATGTGACCCCTCCTAGTCCTATATAAATACTCAATGACCCCATGTGACCCCCCCTAGTCCTATATAAATACTCAATGACCCCATGTGACCCCCCTAGTCCCATATAAGTACTCAATGACCCCATGTGACCCACCCTAGTCCTATATAAGTACTCAATGACCCCATGTGACACACCCTAGTCCTATATAAGTACTCAATGACCCCATGTGACCCCCCCTAGTCCTATATAAGTACTCAATTACCCAATGTGACCCCCCCCCTAGTCCTATATAAGTACTCAATGACCCCATGTGACCCCTCCTAGTCGTATATAAGTACTCAATGACCCCATGTGACCCACCCTATTCTTATATAAGTACTCAACGACCCCATGTGACCCACCTTAGTCTTATATAAGTACTCAATGACCACATGTGACCCACCCTAGTCCTATATACGTACTCAATGACCCCACGTGACCTCCCATGTCCTTTATAAGTACTCAATTACCCCAAGAGTCCCCCCTAGTCCCATATAAGTACTCAATGACCCCATGTGACCCAACCTAGTCCTATATAAATACTCAATGACCACATGTAACCCCCCCATGTCCTATATAAGTACTCAATGACCCCATGTGACCCACCCTAGTCCTATATAAGTACTCAATGACCCCATGTGGCCCCCCTAGACCTATATAAGTACTCAATTACCCAATGTGACACCTTCTAGTCCTATATAAGTACTCAATGACCCCATGTGACCCTCCCTAGTCCTATATACGTACTCAATGACCCCACGTGACCTCCCATGTCCTATATAAGTACTCAATTACCCTAAGTGACCCCCTTAGTCCTATATAAGTACTCAATAACCCCATGTGACCCACCCTAGTCTTATATAAGTACTCAATGACCCTATGTGACCCACCCTAGTCCTATATAAGTACTCAATGACGTCATGTGACCCACCCTAGTCCTATATAAGTACTCAATGACCCCATGTGACCCCCCATGTCCTATATAAGTACTCAATGCCCCCATGTGACCCACCCTAGTCCTATATAAGAACTCAATGACCCCATGTGACCCCCCTAGTCCTATATATGTACTCAATTACCCAATGTGACCCCTCCTAGTCCTATATAAGTACTCAATGACACCACGTGACCCCCCATGTCCTATATAAGTACTCAATTACCCCATGTGACCCCCCTAGTCCTATATAAGTACTCAATGACCCCATGTGACCCACCCTAGTCCTATATAAGTACTCAATGACACCATGTGACCCACCCTAGTCCTATATAAGTACTCAATGACCCCATGTGACCCCCCTAGTCCTATATAAGTACTCAATGACCCCATGTGACCCCCCTAGTCCTATATAAGTACTCAATTACCCAATGTGACCCCCCTAGTCCTATATAAGTACTCAATGACCCCATGTGACCCAGCCTAGTCCTATATAAGTACTCAATGACCCCATGTGACCCCCCTAGTCCTATATAAGTACTCAATTACCCAATGTGACCCATCCTAGTCCTATATAAGTACTCAATGACCCCATGTGACCCACCCTAGTCCTATATACGTACTCAATGACCCCACGTGACCTCCCATGTCCTATATAAGTACTCAATTACCCCAAGTGACCCCCCTAGTCCTATATAAGTACTCAATGACCCCATGTGACCCACCCTAGTCCTATATATGTACTCAATGACCCCATATGACCCACCCTAGTCCTATATAAGTACACAATGACCCCATGTGACCCCCCTAGTCCTATATAAGTACTCAATGACCGCATGTGACCCACCCTAGTCCTATATAAGTACTCAATGACCCCATGTGACCCACCCATGTCCTATATAAGTACTCTATGACCCCATGTGACCCCCCTAGTCCTATATAAGTACTCAATGACCCCATGTGACCCACCCTAGTCCTATATAAGTACTCAATGACCCCTTGTGACCCCCCCTAGTCCTATATTAGTACTCAATGACCCCTTGTGACCCACCCTAGTTCTATATAAGTACTCAATGACCCCATGTGACCCACCCTAGTCCTATATAAGTACTCAATGACCCCATGTGACCCCCCCTAGTCCTATATATGTACTCAATGACCCCTTTTGACCCACCCTAGTTCTATATAAGTACTCAATGACCCCATGTGACCCCCCCTAGTCCTATATAAGTACTCAATGACCCCATGTGACCCACCCTAGTCCTATTTAAGTACTCAATGACCCCACGTGACCCCCCCATGTCCTATATAAGTACTCAATGACCCCATGTGACCCACCCTAGTCCTATATAAGTACTCAATGACCCCATGTGGCCCCCTAGACCTATATAAGTACTCAATTACCCAATGTGACACCTCCTAGTCCTATATAAGTACTCAATAACCCCATGTGACCCACCCTAGTCCTATATACGTACTCAATGACCCCACGTGACCTCCCATGTCCTATATAAGTACTCAATTACCCTAAGTGACCCCCTTAGTCCTATATAAGTACTCAATGACCCCATGTGACCCACCCTAGTCCTATATAAGTACTCAATGACCCCATATGACCCACCCTAGTCCTATATAAGTACACAATGACCCCATGTGACCCCCCTAGTCCTATATAAGTACTCAATGACCCCATGTGACCCACCCTATTCTTATATAAGTACTCAATAACCCCATGTGACCCACCCTAGTCTTATATAAGAACTCAATGACCCCATGTGACCCACCCTAGTCCTATATAAGTACTCAATGACCCCATGTGACCCACCCTAGTCCTATATAAGTACTCAATGACCCCATGTGACCCCCCATGTCCTATATAAGTACTCAATGCCCCCATGTGACCCACCCTAGTCCTATATAAATACTCAATGACCACATGTAACCCCCCCATGTCCTATATAAGTACTCTATAACCCCATGTGACCCCCCTAGTCCTATATAAGTACTCAATGACCACATGTGACCCACCCTAGTCCTATATAAGTACTCAATGACCCCATGTGACCCACCCTAGTCCTATATAAGTACTCAATGACCCCATGTGACCCACCCTAGTCCTATATAAGTACTCAATGACCCCATGTGACCCACCCTAGTCCTATATAAGTACTCAATGACCCCATGTGACCCCCCTAGTCCTATATAAGTACTCAATGACCCCATGTGACCCCCCTAGTCCTATATAAGTACTCAATTACCCAATGTGACCCCACCCCCCTAGTCCTATATAAGTACTCAATGACCCCATGTGACCCCTCCTAGTCGTATATAAGTACTCAATGACCCCATGTGACCCACCCTATTCTTATATAAGTACTCAATGACCACATGTGACCCACCCTAGTCCTATATACGTACTCAATGACCCCACGTGACCTCCCATGTCCTTTATAAGTACTCAATTACCCCAAGTGTCCCCCCTAGTCCTATATAAGTACTCAATGACCCCATGTGACCCACCCTAGTCCTATATAAGTACTCAATGACCCCATATGACCCACCCTAGTCCTATATAAGTACACAATGACCCCATGTGACCCCCCTAGTCCTATATAAGTACCCAATTACCCAATGTGACCCCCCTAGTCCTATATAAGTACTCAATGACCCCAGTTCAGCCACCCTAGTCCTATATAAGTACTCAATGACCCCATGTGACCCACCCTAGTCCTATATAAGTACACAATGACCCCATGTGACCCCCTAGTCCTATATAAGTACTCAATGACCGCATGTGACCCACCCTAGTCCTATATAAGTACTCAATGACCCCATGTGACCCACCCATGTCCTATATAAGTACTCTATGACCCCATGTGACCCCCCTAGTCCTATATAAGTACTCAATGACCCCATGTGACCTACCCTAGTCCTATATAAGTACTCAATGACCCCATGTGACCCCCCCTAGTCCTATATATGTACTCAATGACCCCTTGTGACCCACCCTAGTTCTATATAAGTACTCAATGACCCCATGTGACCCACCCTAGTCCTATATAAGTACTCAATGACCCCATGTGACCCCCCCTAGTCCTATATATGTACTCAATGACCCATTTTGACCCACCCTAGTTCTATATAAGTACTCAATGACCCCATGTGACCCCCCCTAGTCCTATATAAGTACTCAATGACCCCATGTGACCCACCCTAGTCCTATTTAAGTACTCAATGACCCCACGTGACCCCCCCATGTCCTATATAAGTACTCAGTGACCCCATGTGACCCACCCTAGTCCTATATAAGTACTCAATGACCCCATGTGGCCCCCCTAGACCTATATAAGTACTCAATTACCCAATGTGACACCTCCTAGTCCTATGTAAGTACTCAATGACCCCATGTGACCCACCCTAGTCCTATTTAAGTACTCAATGACCCCACGTGACCCCCCCATGTCCTATATAAGTACTCAGTGACCCCATGTGACCCACCCTAGTCCTATATAAGTACTCAATGACCCCATGTGGCCCCCCTAGACCTATATAAGTACTCAATTACCCAATGTGACACCTCCTAGTCCTATGTAAGTACTCAATTACCCCATGTGACCCCCCTAGTCCTATATAAGTACTCAATGACCCCATGTGACCCACCCTAGTCCTATATAAATACTCAATGACCCCATGTGACCCACCCTAGTCCTATATAAGTACTCAATGACCCCATGTGACCCCCCTAGTCCTATATAAGTACTCAATGACCCCATGAGACCCCCCTAGTCCTATATAAGTACTCAATGACCCCATGTGACCCACCCTAGTCCTATATAAGTACTCAATGACCCCATGTGACCCAACCTAATCCTATATAAATACTCAATGACCACATGTAACCCCCCCATGTCCTATATAAGTACTCAATGACCCCATGTGACCCACCCTAGTCCTATATAAGTATTCAATGACCCCATGTGGCCCCCCTAGACCTATATAAGTACTCAATTACCCAATGTGACACCTTCTAGTCCTATATAAGTACTCAATGACCCCATGTGACCCACCCTAGTCCTATATACGTACTCAATGACCCCACGTGACCTCCCATGTCCTATATAAGTACTCAATTACCCTAAGTGACCCCCTTAGTCCCATATAAGTACTCAATAACCCCATGTGACCCACCCTAGTCTTATATAAGTACTCAATGACCCCATGTGACCCACCCTAGTCCTATATAAGTACTCAATGACCCCATGTGACCCACCCTAGTCCTATATAAGAACTCAATGACCCCATGTGACCCCCCTAGTCCTATATATGTACTCAATTACCCAATGTGACCCCTCCTAGTCCTATATAAGTACTCAATGACACCACGTGACCCCCCATGTCCTATATAAGTACTCAATTACCCCATGTGACCCCCCTAGTCCTATATAAGTACTCAATGACCCCATGTGACCCACCCTAGTCCTATATAAGTACTCAATGACACCATGTGACCCACCCTAGTCCTATATAAGTACTCAATGACCCCATGTGACCCCCCTAGTCCTATATAAGTACTCAATGACCCCATGTGACCCCCCTAGTCCTATATAAGTACTCAATTACCCAATGTGACCCCCCTAGTCCTATATAAGTACTCAATGACCCCATGTGACCCAGCCTAGTCCTATATAAGTACTCAATGACCCCATGTGACCCCCCTAGTCCTATATAAGTACTCAATTACCCAATGTGACCCATCCTAGTCCTATATAAGTACTCAATGACCCCATGTGACCCACCCTAGTCCTATATACGTACTCAATGACCCCACGTGACCTCCCATGTCCTATATAAGTACTCAATTACACCAAGTGACCCCCCTAGTCCTATATAAGTACTCAATGACCCCATGTGACCCACCCTGGTCCTATATAAGTACTCAATGACCCCATATGACCCACCCTAGTCCTATATAAGTACACAATGACCCCATGTGACCCCCCTAGTCCTATATAAGTACTCAATGACCGCATGTGACCCACCCTAGTCCTATATAAGTACTCAATGACCCCATGTGACCCACCCATGTCCTATATAAGTACTCTATGACCCCATGTGACCCCCCTAGTCCTATATAAGTACTCAATGACCCCATGTGACCCACCCTAGTCCTATATAAGTACTCAATGACCCCTTGTGACCCCCCCTAGTCCTATATATGTACTCAATGACCCCTTGTGACCCACCCTAGTTCTATATAAGTACTTAATGACCCCATGTGACCCACCCTAGTCCTATATAAGTACTCAATGACCCCATGTGACCCCCCCTAGTCCTATATATGTACTCAATGACCCCTTTTGACCCACCCTAGTTCTATATAAGTACTCAATGACCCCATGTGACCCCCCCTAGTCCTATATAAGTACTCAATGACCCCATGTGACCCACCCTAGTCCTATTTAAGTACTCAATGACCCCACGTGACCCCCCCATGTCCTATATAAGTACTCAATGACCCCATGTGACCCACCCTAGTCCTATATAAGTACTCAATGACCCCATGTGGCCCCCCTAGACCTATATAAGTACTCAATTACCCAATGTGACACCTCCTAGTCTTATATAAGTACTCAATGACCCCATGTGACCCACCCTAGTCCTATATACGTACTCAATGACCCCACGTGACCTCCCATGTCCTATATAAGTACTCAATTACCCTAAGTGACCCCCTTAGTCCTATATAAGTACTCAATGACCCCATGTAACCCACCCTAGTCCTATATAAGTACTCAATGACCCCATATGAACCACCCTAGTCCTATATAAGTACACAATGACCCCATGTGACCCCCCTAGTCCTATATAAGTACTCAATGACCCCATGTGACCCACCCTATTCTTATATAAGTACTCAATAACCCCATGTGACCCACCCTAGTCTTATATAAGTACTCAATGACCCCATGTGACCCACCCTAGTCCTATATAAGTACTCAATGACCCCATGTGACCCACCCTAGTCCTATATAAGTACTCAATGACCCCATGTGACCCCCCATGTCCTATATAAGTACTCAATGCCCCCATGTGACCCACCCTAGTCCTATATAAATACTCAATGACCACATGTAACCCCCCCATGTCCTATATAAGTACTCTATAACCCCATGTGACCCCCCTAGTCCTATATAAGTACTCAATGACCCCATGTGACCCACCCTAGTCCTATATAAGTACTCAATGACCCCATGTGACCCACCCTAGTCCTATATAAGTACTCAATGGCCCCATGTGACCCACCCTAGTCCTATATAAGTACTCAATGACCCCATGTGACCCACCCTAGTCCTATATAAGTACTCAATGACCCCATGTGACCCCCCTAGTCCTATATAAGTACTCAATTACCCAATGTGACCCCACCCCCCTAGTCCTATATAAGTACTCAATGACCCCATGTGACCCCTCCTAGTCGTATATAAGTACTCAATGACCCCATGTGACCCACCCTATTCTTATATAAGTACTCGATGACCACATGTGACCCACCCTAGTCCTATATACGTACTCAATGACCCCACGTGACCTCCCATGTCCTTTATAAGTACTCAATTACCCCAAGTGTCCCCCCTAGTCCTATATAAGTACTCAATGACCCCATGTGACCCACCCTAGTCCTATATAAGTACTCAATGACCCCATATGACCCACCCTAGTCCTATATAAGTACACAATGACCCCATGTGACCCCCCTAGTCCTATATAAGTACTCAATTACCCAATGTGACCCCCCTAGTCCTATATAAGTACTCAATGACCCCAGTTCAGCCACCCTAGTCCTATATAAGTACTCAATGACCCCATGTGACCCACCCTAGTCCTATATAAGTACACAATGACCCCATGTGACCCCCCTAGTCCTATATAAGTACTCAATGACCGCATGTGACCCACCCTAGTCCTATATAAGTACTCAATGACCCCATGTGACCCACCCATGTCCTATATAAGTACTCTATGACCCCATGTGACCCCCCTAGTCCTATATAAGTACTCAATGACCCCATGTGACCCACCCTAGTCCTATATAAGTACTCAATGACCCCATGTGACCCCCCCTAGTCCTATATATGTACTCAATGACCCCTTGTGACCCACCCTAGTTCTATATAAGTACTCAATGACCCCATGTGACCCACCCTAGTCCTATATAAGTACTCAATGACCCCATGTGACCCCCCCTAGTCCTATATATGTACTCAATGACCCATTTTGACCCACCCTAGTTCTATATAAGTACTCAATGACCCCATGTGACCCCCCTAGTCCTATATAAGTACTCAATGACCCCATGTGACCCACCCTAGTCCTATTTAAGTACTCAATGACCCCACGTGACCCCCCCATGTCCTATATAAGTACTCAGTGACCCCATGTGACCCACCCTAGTCCTATATAAGTACTCAATGACCCCATGTGGCCCCCCTAGACCTATATAAGTACTCAATTACCCAATGTGACACCTCCTAGTCCTATGTAAGTACTCAATGACCCCATGTGACCCACCCTAGTCCTATATACGTACTCAATGACCCCACGTGACCTCCAATGTCCTATATAAGTACTCAGTTACCCTAAGTGACCCCCTTAGTCCTATATAAGTACTCAATGACCCCATGTGACCCACCCTAGTCCTATATAAGTACTCAATGACCCCATATGACCCACCCTAGTCCTATATAAGTACACAATGACCCCATGTGACCCCCCTAGTCCTATATAAGTACTCAATGACCCCATGTGACCCACCCTATTCTTATATAAGTACTCAATTACCCCATGTGACCCCCCTAGTCCTATATAAGTACTCAATGACCCCATGTGACCCACCCTAGTCCTATATAAATACTCAATGACCCCATGTGACCCACCCTAGTCCTATATAAGTACTCAATGACCCCATGTGACCCCCCTAGTCCTATATAAGTACTCAATGACCCCATGAGACCCCCCTAGTCCTATATAAGTACTCAATGACCCCATGTGACCCACCCTAGTCCTATATAAGTACTCAATGACCCCATGTGACCCACCCTAGTCCTATATAAGTACTCAATGACCCCATGTGACCCCCCTAGTCCTATATAAGTACTCAATGACCCCATGTGACCCCCCTAGTCCTATATAAGTACTCAATTACCCAATGTGACCCCCCTAGTCCTATATAAGTACTCAATGACCCCATGTGACCCAGCCTAGTCCTATATAAGTACTCAATGACCCCATGTGACCCCCCTAGTCCTATATAAGTACTCAATTACCCAATGTGACCCATCCTAGTCCTATATAAGTACTCAATGACCCCATGTGACCCACCGTAGTCCTATATACGTACTCAATGACCCCACGTGACCTCCCATGTCCTATATAAGTACTCAATTACCCCAAGTGACCCCCCTAGTCCTATATAAGTACTCAATGACCCCATGTGACCCACCCTAGTCCTATATAAGTACTCAATGACCCCATATGACCCACCCTAGTCCTATATAAGTACACAATGACCCCATGTGACCCCCCTAGTCCTATATAAGTACTCAATGACCGCATGTGACCCACCCTAGTCCTATATAAGTACTCAATGACCCCATGTGACCCACCCATGTCCTATATAAGTACTCTATGACCCCATGTGACCCCCCTAGTCCTATATAAGTACTCAATGACCCCATGTGACCCACCCTAGTCCTATATAAGTACTCAATGACCCCTTGTGACCCCCCCTAGTCCTATATATGTACTCAATGACCCCTTGTGACACACCCTAGTTCTATATAAATACTCAATGACCCCATGTGACCCACCCTAGTCCTATATAAGTACTCAATGACCCCATGTGACCCCCCTAGTCCTATATAAGTACTCAATGACCCCATGAGACCCCCCTAGTCCTATATAAGTACTCAATGACCCCATGTGACCCACCCTAGTCCTATATAAGTACTCAATGACCCCATGTGACCCACCCTAGTCCTATATAAGTACTCAATGACCCCATGTGACCCCCCTAGTCCTATATAAGTACTCAATGACCCCATGTGACCCCCCTAGTCCAATATAAGTACTCAATTACCCAATGTGACCCCCCTAGTCCTATATAAGTACTCAATGACCCCATGTGACCCAGCCTAGTCCTATATAAGTACTCAATGACCCCATGTGACCCACCGTAGTCCTATATAAGTACTCAATGACCCCATGTGACCCACCCTAGTCCTATATAAGTACTCAATGACCGCATGTGACCCCCCATGTCCTATATAAGTACTCAATTACCCCAAGTGACCCCCCTAGTCCTATATAAGTACTCAATGACCCCATGTGACCCACCCTAGTCCTATATAAGTACTCAATGACCCCATGTGACCCCCCATGTCCTATATAAGTACTCAATGCCCCCATGTGACCCACCCTAGTCCTATATAAATACTCAATGACCACATGTAACCCCCCCATGTCCTATATAAGTACTCTATAACCCCATGTGACCCCCCTAGTCCTATATAAGTACTCAATGACCCCATGTGACCCACCCTAGTCCTATATAAGTACTCAATGACCCCATGTGACCCACCCTAGTCCTATATAAGTACTCAATGACCCCATGTGACCCACCCTAGTCCTATATAAGTACTCAATGACCCCATGTGACCCACCCTAGTCCTATATAAGTACTCAATGACCCCATGTGACCCCCCTAGTCCTATATAAGTACTCAATGACCCCATGTGACCCCCCTAGTCCTATATAAGTACTCAATTACCCAATGTGACCCCACCCCCCTAGTCCTATATAAGTACTCAATGACCCCATGTGACCCCTCCTAGTCGTATATAAGTACTCAATGACCCCATGTGACCCACCCTATTCTTATATAAGTACTCAATGACCACATGTGACCCACCCTAGTCCTATATACGTACTCAATGACCCCACGTGACCTCCCATGTCCTTTATAAGTACTCAATTACCCCAAGTGTCCCCCCTAGTCCTATATAAGTACTCAATGACCCCATGTGACCCACCCTAGTCCTATATAAGTACTCAATGACCCCATATGACCCACCCTAGTCCTATATAAGTACACAATGACCCCATGTGACCCCCCTAGTCCTATATAAGTACTCAATTACCCAATGTGACCCCCCTAGTCCTATATAAGTACTCAATGACCCCAGTTCAGCCACCCTAGTCCTATATAAGTACTCAATGACCCCATGTGACCCACCCTAGTCCTATATAAGTACACAATGACCCCATGTGACCCCCCTAGTCCTATATAAGTACTCAATGACCGCATGTGACCCACCCTAGTCCTATATAAGTACTCAATGACCCCATGTGACCCACCCATGTCCTATATAAGTACTCTATGACCCCATGTGACCCCCCTAGTCCTATATAAGTACTCAATGACCCCATGTGACCCACCCTAGTCCTATATAAGTACTCAATGACCCCATGTGACCCCCCCTAGTCCTATATATGTACTCAATGACCCCTTGTGACCCACCCTAGTTCTATATAAGTACTCAATGACCCCATGTGACCCACCCTAGTCCTATATAAGTACTCAATGACCCCATGTGACCCCCCCTAGTCCTATATATGTACTCAATGACCCATTTTGACCCACCCTAGTTCTATATAAGTACTCAATGACCCCATGTGACCCCCCCTAGTCCTATATAAGTACTCAATGACCCCATGTGACCCACCCTAGTCCTATTTAAGTACTCAATGACCCCACGTGACCCCCCCATGTCCTATATAAGTACTCAGTGACCCCATGTGACCCACCCTAGTCCTATATAAGTACTCAATGACCCCATGTGGCCCCCCTAGACCTATATAAGTACTCAATTACCCAATGTGACACCTCCTAGTCCTATGTAAGTACTCAATGACCCCATGTGACCCACCCTAGTCCTATATACGTACTCAATGACCCCTATGACCTCCAATGTCCTACATAAGTACTCAGTTACCCTAAGTGACCCCCTTAGTCCTATATAAGTACTCAATGACCCCATGTGACCCACCCTAGTCCTATATAAGTACTCAATGACCCCATATGACCCACCCTAGTCCTATATAAGTACACAATGACCCCATGTGACCCCCCTAGTCCTATATAAGTACTCAATGACCCCATGTGACCCACCCTATTCTTATATAAGTACTCAATTACCCCATGTGACCCCCCTAGTCCTATATAAGTACTCAATGACCCCATGTGACCCACCCTAGTCCTATATAAATACTCAATGACCCCATGTGACCCACCCTAGTCCTATATAAGTACTCAATGACCCCATGTGACCCACCCTAGTCCTATATAAGTACACAATGACCCCATGTGACCCCCCTAGTCCTATATAAGTACTCAATGACCGCATGTGACCCACCTTAGTCCTATATAAGTACTCAATGACCCCATGTGACCCCCCTAGTCCTATATAAGTACTCAATTACCCAATGTGACCCATCCTAGTCCTATATAAGTACTCAATGACCCCATGTGACCCACCGTAGTCCTATATACGTACTCAATGACCCCACGTGACCTCCCATGTCCTATATAAGTACTCAATTACCCCAAGTGACCCCCCTAGTCCTATATAAGTACTCAATGACCCCATGTGACCCACCCTAGTCCTATATAAGTACTCAATGACCCCATATGACCCACCCTAGTCCTATATAAGTACACAATGACCCCATGTGACCCCCCTAGTCCTATATAAGTACTCAATGACCGCATGTGACCCACCTTAGTCCTATAAAAGTACTCAATGACCCCATGTGACCCACCCATGTCCTATATAAGTACTCTATGACCCCATGTGACCCCCCTAGTCCTATATAAGTACTCAATGACCCCATGTGACCCACCCTAGTCCTATATAAGTACTCAATGACCCCTTGTGACCCCCCCTAGTCCTATATATGTACTCAATGACCCCTTGTGACCCACCCTAGTTCTATATAAGTACTCAATGACCCCATGTGACCCACCCTAGTCCTATATAAGTACTCAATGACCCTATGTGACCCCCCCTAGTCCTATATATGTACTCAATGACCCCTTTTGACCCACCCTAGTTCTATATAAGTACTCAATGACCCCATGTGACCCCCCCTAGTCCTATATAAGTACTCAATGACCCCATGTGACCCACCCTAGTCCTATTTAAGTACTCAATGACCCCACGTGACCCCCCCATGTCCTATATAAGTACTCAATGACCCCATGTGACCCACCCTAGTCCTATATAAGTACTCAATGACCCCATGTGGCCCCCCTAGACCTATATAAGTACTCAATTACCCAATGTGACACCTCCTAGTCCTATATAAGTACTCAATGACCCCATGTGACCCACCCTAGTCCTATATACGTACTCAATGACCCCACGTGACCTCCCATGTCCTATATAAGTACTCAATTACCCTAAGTGACCCCCTTAATCCTATATAAGTACTCAATGACCCCATGTGACCCACCCTAGTCCTATATAAGTACTCAATGACCCCATATGACCCACCCTAGTCCTATATAAGTACACAATGACCCCATGTGACCCACCCTAGTCCTATATAAGTACTCAATGACCCCATGTGACCCACCCTAGTCCTATATAAGTACTCAATGACCCCATGTGACCCACCCTAGTCCTATATAAGTACTCAATGACCCCATGTGACCCCCCTAGTCCTATATAAGTACTCAATGACCCCATGTGACCCCCCTAGTCCTATATAAGTACTCAATTACCCAATGTGACCCCACCCCCCTAGTCCTATATAAGTACTCAATGACCCCATGTGACCCCTCCTAGTCGTATATAAGTACTCAATGACCCCATGTGACCCACCCTATTCTTATATAAGTACTCAATGACCACATGTGACCCACCCTAGTCCTATATACGTACTCAATGACCCCACGTGACCTCCCATGTCCTTTATAAGTACTCAATTACCCCAAGTGTCCCCCCTAGTCCTATATAAGTACTCAATGACCCCATGTGACCCACCCTAGTCCTATATAAGTACTCAATGACCCCATATGACCCACCCTAGTCCTATATAAGTACACAATGACCCCATGTGACCCCCCTAGTCCTATATAAGTACTCAATTACCCAATGTGACCCCCCTAGTCCTATATAAGTACTCAATGACCCCAGTTCAGCCACCCTAGTCCTATATAAGTACTCAATGACCCCATGTGACCCACCCTAGTCCTATATAAGTACACAATGACCCCATGTGACCCCCCTAGTCCTATATAAGTACTCAATGACCGCATGTGACCCACCCTAGTCCTATATAAGTACTCAATGACCCCATGTGACCCACCCATGTCCTATATAAGTACTCTATGACCCCATGTGACCCCCCTAGTCCTATATAAGTACTCAATGACCCCATGTGACCCACCCTAGTCCTATATAAGTACTCAATGACCCCATGTGACCCCCCCTAGTCCTATATATGTACTCAATGACCCCTTGTGACCCACCCTAGTTCTATATAAGTACTCAATGACCCCATGTGACCCACCCTAGTCCTATATAAGTACTCAATGACCCCATGTGACCCCCCCTAGTCCTATATATGTACTCAATGACCCATTTTGACCCACCCTAGTTCTATATAAGTACTCAATGACCCCATGTGACCCCCCCTAGTCCTATATAAGTACTCAATGACCCCATGTGACCCACCCTAGTCCTATTTAAGTACTCAATGACCCCACGTGACCCCCCCATGTCCTATATAAGTACTCAGTGACCCCATGTGACCCACCCTAGGCCTATATAAGTACTCAATGACCCCATGTGGCCCCCCTAGACCTATATAAGTACTCAATTACCCAATGTGACACCTCCTAGTCCTATGTAAGTACTCAATGACCCCATGTGACCCACCCTAGTCCTATATACGTACTCAATGACCCCTATGACCTCCAATGTCCTACATAAGTACTCAGTTACCCTAAGTGACCCCCTTAGTCCTATATAAGTACTCAATGACCCCATGTGACCCACCCTAGTCCTATATAAGTACTCAATGACCCCATATGACCCACCCTAGTCCTATATAAGTACACAATGACCCCATGTGACCCCCCTAGTCCTATATAAGTACTCAATGACCCCATGTGACCCACCCTATTCTTATATAAGTACTCTATTACCCCATGTGACCCCCCTAGTCCTATATAAGTACTCAATGACCCCATGTGACCCACCCTAGTCCTATATAAATATTCAATGACCCCATGTGACCCACCCTAGTCCTATATAAGTACTCAATGACCCCATGTGACCCCCCTAGTCCTATATAAGTACTCAATGACCCCATGAGACCCCCCTAGTCCTATATAAGTACTCAATGACCCCATGTGACCCACCCTAGTCCTATATAAGTACTCAATGACCCCATGTGACCCACCCTAGTCCGATATAAGTACTCAATGACCCCATGTGACCCCCCTAGTCCTATATAAGTACTCAATGACCCCATGTGACCCCCCTAGTCCTATATAAGTACTCAATTACCCAATGTGACCCCCCTAGTCCTATATAAGTACTCAATGACCCCATGTGACCCAGCCTAGTCCTATATAAGTACTCAATGACCCCATGTGACCCCCCTAGTCCTATATAAGTACTCAATTACCCAATGTGACCCATCCTAGTCCTATATAAGTACTCAATGACCCCATGTGACCCACCGTAGTCCTATATACGTACTCAATGACCCCACGTGACCTCCCATGTCCTATATAAGTACTCAATTACCCCAAGTGACCCCCCTAGTCCTATATAAGTACTCAATGACCCCATGTGACCCACCCTAGTCCTATATAAGTACTCAATGACCCCATATGACCCACCCTAGTCCTATATAAGTACACAATGACCCCATGTGACCCCCCTAGTCCTATATAAGTACTCAATGACCGCATGTGACCCACCCTAGTCCTATATAAGTACTCAATGACCCCATGTGACCCACCCATGTCCTATATAAGTACTCTATGACCCCATGTGACCCCCCTAGTCCTATATAAGTACTCAATGACCCCATGTGACCCACCCTAGTCCTATATAAGTACTCAATGACCCCTTGTGACCCCCCCTAGTCCTATATATGTACTCAATGACCCCTTGTGACCCACCCTAGTTCTATATAAGTACTCAATGACCCCATGTGACCCACCCTAGTCCTATATAAGTACTCAATGACCCTATGTGACCCCCCCTAGTCCTATATATGTACTCAATGACCCCTTTTGACCCACCCTAGTTCTATATAAGTACTCAATGACCCCATGTGACCCCCCCTAGTCCTATATAAGTACTCAATGACCCCATGTGACCCACCCTAGTCCTATTTAAGTACTCAATGACCCCACGTGACCCCCCCATGTCCTATATAAGTACTCAATGACCCCATGTGACCCACCCTAGTCCTATATAAGTACTCAATGACCCCATGTGGCCCCCCTTGACCTATATAAGTACTCAATTACCCAATGTGACACCTCCTAGTCCTATATAAGTACTCAATGACCCCATGTGACCCACCCTAGTCCTATATACGTACTCAATGACCCCACGTGACCTCCCATGTCCTATATAAGTACTCAATTACCCTAAGTGACCCCCTTAGTCCTATATAAGTACTCAATGACCCCATGTGACCCACCCTAGTCCTATATAAGTACTCAATGACCCCATATGACCCACCCTAGTCCTATATAAGTACACAATGACCCCATGTGACCCCCCTAGTCCTATATAAGAACTCAATGACCCCATGTGACCCACCCTATTCTTATATAAGTACTCAATAACCCCATGTGACCCACCCTAGTCTTATATAAGTACTCAATGACCCCATGTGACCCACCCTAGTCCTATATAAGTACTCAATGACCCCATGTGACCCACCCTAGTCCTATATAAGTACTCAATGACCCCATGTGACCCCCCATGTCCTATATAAGTACTCAATGCCCCCATGTGACCCACCCTAGTCCTATATAAGAACTCAATGACCCCATGTGACCCCCCTAGTCCTATATAAGTACTCAATTACCCAATGTGACCCCTCCTAGTCCTATATAAGTACTCAATGACACCACGTGACCCCCCATGTCCTATATAAGTACTCAATTACCCCATGTGACCCCCCTAGTCCTATATAAGTACTCAATGACCCCATGTGACCCACCCTAGTCCTACATAAGTACTCAATGACCCCATGTGACCCCCCTAGTCCTATATAAGTACTCAATGACCCCATGAGACCCCCCTAGTCCTATATAAGTACTCAATTACCCAATGTGACCCCCCTAGTCCTATATAAGTACTCAATGACCCCAGTTCAGCCACCCTAGTCCTATATAAGTACTCAATGACCCCATGTGACCCCTCCTAGTCCTATATAAATACTCAATGACCCCATGTGACCCCCCCTAGTCCTATATAAATACTCAATGACCCCATGTGACCCCCCTAGTCCCATATAAGTACTCAATGACCCCATGTGACCCACCCTAGTCCTATATAAGTACTCAATGACCCCATGTGACCCCCCCTAGTCCTATATAAGTACTCAATTACCCAATGTGACCCCCCCCCCCCCCCTAGTCCTATATAAGTACTCAATGACCCCATGTGACCCCTCCTAGTCGTATATAAGTGCTCAATGACCCCATGTGACCCACCCTATTCTTATATAAGTACTCAATGACCCCATGTGACCCACCTTAGTCTTATATAAGTACTCAATGACCACATGTGACCCACCCTAGTCCTATATACGTACTCAATGACCCCACGTGACCTCCCATGTCCTTTATAAGTACTCTATTACCCCAAGAGTCCCCCCTAGTCCCATATAAGTACTCAATGACCCCATGTGACCCAACCTAGTCCTATATAAATACTCAATGACCACATGTAACCCCCCCATGTCCTATATAAGTACTCTATAACCCCATGTGACCCCCCTAGTCCTATATAAGTACTCAATGACCCCATGTGACCCACCCTAGTCCTATATAAGTACTCAATGACCCCATGTGACCCACCCTAGTCCTATATAAGTACTCAATGACCCCATGTGACCCACCCTAGTCCTATATAAGTACTCAATGACCCCATGTGACCCACCCTAGTCCTATATAAGTACTCAATGACCCCATGTGACCCCCCTAGTCCTATATAAGTACTCAATGACCCCATGTGACCCCCCTAGTTCTATATAAGTACTCAATTACCCAATGTGACCCCCCCCCTAGTCCTATATAAGTACTCAATGACCCCATGTGACCCCTCCTAGTCGTATATAAGTACTCAATGACCCCATGTGACCCACCCTATTCTTATATAAGTACTCAATTACCACATGTGACCCACCCTAGTCCTATATACGTACTCAATTACCCCACGTGACCTCCCATGTCCTTTATAAGTACTCAATTACCCCAAGTGTCCCCCCTATTCCTATATAAGTACTCAATGACCCCATGTGACCCACCCTAGTCCTATATAAGTACTCAATGACCCCATATGACCCACCCTAGTCCTATATAAGTACACAATGACCCCATGTGACCCCCCTAGTCCTATATAAGTACTCAATTACCCAATGTGACCCCCCTAGTCCTATATAAGTACTCAATGACCCCATGAGACCCCCCTAGTCCTATATAAGTACTCAATGACCCCATGTGACCCCCCTAGTCCTATACAAGTACTCAATTACCCAATGTGACCCCACCCCCCTAGTCCTATATAAGTACTCAATGACCCCATGTGACCCCTCCTAGTCGTATATAAGTACTCAATGACCCCATGTGACCCACCCTATTCTTATATAAGTACTCAATGACCACATGTGACCCACCCTAGTCCTATATACGTACTCAATGACCCCACGTGACCTCCCATGTCCTTTATAAGTACTCAATTACCCCAAGTGTCCCCCCTAGTCCTATATAAGTACTCAATGACCCCATGTGACCCACCCTAGTCCTATATAAGTACTCAATGACCCCATATGACCCACCCTAGTCCTATATAAGTACACAATGACCCCATGTGACCCCCCTAGTCCTATATAAGTACTCAATTACCCAATGTGACCCCCCTAGTCCTATATAAGTACTCAATGACCCCAGTTCAGCCACCCTAGTCCTATATAAGTACTCAATGACCCCATGTGACCCACCCTAGTCCTATATAAATACTCAATGACCCCATGTGACCCACCCTAGTCCTATATAAGTACTCAATGACCCCATGTGACCCCCCTAGTCCTATATAAGTACTCAATGACCCCATGTGACCCCCCTAGTCCTATATAAGTACTCAATGACCCCATGTGACCCCCCTAGTCCTATATAAGTACTCAATTACCCAATGTGACCCCCCTAGTCCTATATAAGTACTCAATGACCCCATGTGACCCCCCTAGTCCTATATAAGTACTCAATTACCCAATGTGACCCCCCTAGTCCTATATAAGTACTCAATGACCCCATGTGACCCCCCTAGTCCTATATAAGTACTCAATTACCCAATGTGACCCATCCTAGTCCTATATAAGTACTCAATGACCCCATGTGACCCACCGTAGTCCTATATACGTACTCAATGACCCCACGTGACCTCCCATGTCCTATATAAGTATTCACTTACCCAAAGTGACCCCCCTAGTCCTATATAAGTACTCAATGACCCCATGTGACCCACCCTAGTCCTATATAAGTACTCAATGACCCCATATGACCCACCCTAGTCCTATATAAGTACACAATGACCCCATGTGACCCCCCTAGTCCTATATAAGTACTCAATGACCGCATGTGACCCACCCTAGTCCTATATAAGTACTCAATGACCCCATGTGACCCACCCATGTCCTATATAAGTACTCTATGACCCCATGTGACCCCCCTAGTCCTATATAAGTACTCAATGACCCCATGTGACCCACCCTAGTCCTATATAAGTACTCAATGACCCCTTGTGACCCCCCCTAGTCCTATATATGTACTCAATGACCCCTTGTGACCCACCCTAGTTCTATATAAGTACTCAATGACCCTATGTGACCCACCCTAGTCCTATATAAGTACTCAATGACCCTATGTGACCCCCCCTTGTCCTATATATGTACTCAATGACCCCTTTTGACCCACCCTAGTTCTATATAAGTACTCAATGACCCCATGTGACCCCCCCTAGTCCTATATAAGTACTCAATGACCCCATGTGACCCACCCTAGTCCTATTTAAGTACTCAATGACCCCACGTGACCCCCCCATGTCCTATATAAGTACTCAATGACCCCATGTGACCCACCCTAGTCCTATATAAGTACTCAATGACCCCATGTGGCCCCCCTAGACATATATAAGTACTCAATTACCCAATGTGACACCTCCTAGTCCTATATAAGTACTCAATGACCCCATGTGACCCACCCTAGTCCTATATACGTACTCAATGACCCCACGTGACCTCCCATGTCCTATATAAGTACTCAATTACCCTAAGTGACCCCCTTAGTCCTATATAAGTACTCAATGACCCCATGTGACCCACCCTAGTCCTATATAAGTACTCAATGACCCTATATGACCCACCCTAGTCCTATATAAGTACACAATGACCCCATGTGACCCCCCTAGTCCTATATAAGTACTCAATGACCCCATGTGACCCACCCTATTCTTATATAAGTACTCAATAACCCCATGTGACCCACCCTAGTCTTATATAAGTACTCAATGACCCCATGTGACCCACCCTAGTCCTATATAAGTACTCAATGACCCCATGTGACCCACCCTAGTCCTATATAAGTACTCAATGACCCCATGTGACCCCTCATGTCCTATATAAGTACTCAATGCCCCCATGTGACCCACCCTAGTCCTATATAAGAACTCAATGACCCCATGTGACCCCCCTAGTCCTATATAAGTACTCAATTACCCAATGTGACCCCTCCTAGTCCTATATAAGTACTCAATGACACCACGTGACCCCCCATGTCCTATATAAGTACTCAATTACCCCATGTGACCCCCCTAGTCCTATATAAGTACTCAATGACCCCATGTGACCCACCCTAGTCCTACATAAGTACTCAATGACCCCATGTGACCCCCCTAGTCCTATATAAGTACTCAATGACCCCATGAGACCCCCCTAGTCCTATATAAGTACTCAATTACCCAATGTGACCCCCCTAGTCCTATATAAGTACTCAATGACCCCAGTTCAGCCACCCTAGTCCTATATAAGTACTCAATGACCCCATGTGACCCCTCCTAGTCCTATATAAATACTCAATGACCCCATGTGACCCCCCCTAGTCCTATATAAATACTCAATGACCCCATGTGACCCCCCTAGTCCCATATAAGTACTCAATGACCCCATGTGACCCACCCTAGTCCTATATAAGTACTCAATGACCCCATGTGACCCCCCCTAGTCCTATATAAGTACTCAATTACCCAATGTGACCCCCCCCCCCCCTAGTCCTATATAAGTACTCAATGACCCCATGTGACCCCTCCTAGTCGTATATAAGTGCTCAATGACCCCATGTGACCCACCCTATTCTTATATAAGTACTCAATGACCCCATGTGACCCACCTTAGTCTTATATAAGTACTCAATGACCACATGTGACCCACCCTAGTCCTATATACGTACTCAATGACCCCACGTGACCTCCCATGTCCTTTATAAGTACTCAATTACCCCAAGAATCCCCCCTAGTCCCATATAAGTACTCAATGACCCCATGTGACCCAACCTAGTCCTATATAAATACTCAATGACCACATGTAACCCCCCCATGTCCTATATAAGTACTCTATAACCCCATGTGACCCCCCTAGTCCTATATAAGTACTCAATGACCCCATGTGACCCACCCTAGTCCTATATAAGTACTCAATGACCCCATGTGACCCACCCTAGTCCTATATAAGTACTCAATGACCCCATGTGACCCACCCTAGTCCTATATAAGTACTCAATGACCCCATGTGACCCACCCTAGTCCTATATAAGTACTCAATGACCCCATGTGACCCCCCTAGTCCTATATAAGTACTCAATGACCCCATGTGACCCACCTAGTCCTATATAAGTACTCAATTACCCAATGTGACCCCCCCCTAGTCCTATATAAGTACTCAATGACCCCATGTGACCCCTCCTAGTCGTATATAAGTACTCAATGACCCCATGTGACCCACCCTATTCTTATATAAGTACTCAATTACCACATGTGACCCACCCTAGTCCTATATACGTACTCAATGACCCCACGTGACCTCCCATGTCCTTTATAAGTACTCAATTACCCCAAGTGTCCCCCCTAGTCCTATATAAGTACTCAATGACCCCATGTGACCCACCCTAGTCCTATATAAGTACTCAATGACCCCATATGACCCACCCTAGTCCTATATAAGTACACAATGACCCCATGTGACCCCCCTAGTCCTATATAAGTACTCAATTACCCAATGTGACCCCCCTAGTCCTATATAAGTACTCAATGACCCCATGAGACCCCCCTAGTCCTATATAAGTACTCAATGACCCCATGTGACCCACCCTAGTCCTATATAAGTACTCAATGACCCCATGTGACCCACCCTAGTCCTATATAAGTACTCAATGACCCCATGTGACCCCCCTAGTCCTATATAAGTACTCAATGACCCCATGTGACCCCCCTAGTCCTATATAAGTACTCAATTACCCAATGTGACCCCCCTAGTCCTATATAAGTACTCAATGACCCCATGTGACCCAGCCTAGTCCTATATAAGTACTCAATGACCCCATGTGACCCCCCTAGTCCTATATAAGTACTCAATTACCCAATGTGACCCATCCTAGTCCTATATAAGTACTCAATGACCCCATGTGACCCACCCTAGTCCTATATACGTACTCAATGACCCCACGTGACCTCCCATGTCCTATATAAGTACTCAATTACCCCAAGTGACCCCCCTAGTCCTATATAAGTACTCAATGACCCCATGTGACCCACCCTAGTCCTATATAAGTACTCAATGACCCCATATGACCCACCCTAGTCCTATATAAGTACACAATGACCCCATGTGACCCCCCTAGTCCTATATAAGTACTCAATGACCGCATGTGACCCACCCTAGTCCTATATAAGTACTCAATGACACCATGTGACCCACCCATGTCCTATATAAGTACTCTATGACCCCATGTGACCCCCCTAGTCCTATATAAGTACTCAATGACCCCATGTGACCCACCCTAGTCCTATATAAGTACTCAATGACCCCTTGTGACCCCCCCTAGTCCCATATATGTACTCAATGACCCCTTGTGACCCACCCTAGTTCTATATAAGTACTCAATGACCCCATGTGACCCACCCTAGTCCTATATAAGTACTCAATGACCCTATGTGACCCCCCCTAGTCCTATATATGTACTCAATGACCCCTTTTGACCCACCCTAGTTCTATATAAGTACTCAATGACCCCATGTGACCCCCCCTAGTCCTATATAAGTACTCAATGACCCCATGTGACCCACCCTAGTCCTATTTAAGTACTCAATGACCCCACGTGACCCCCCCATGTCCTATATAAGTACTCAATGACCCCATGTGACCCACCCTAGTCCTATATAAGTACTCAATGACCCCATGTGGCCCCCCTAGACCTATATAAGTACTCAATTACCCAATGTGACACCTCCTAGTCCTATATAAGTACTCAATGACCCCATGTGACCCACCCTAGTCCTATCTACGTACTCAATGACCCCACGTGACCTCCCATGTCCTATATAAGTACTCAATTACCCTAAGTGACCCCCTTAGTCCTATATAAGTACTCAATGACCCCATGTGACCCACCCTAGTCCTATATAAGTACTCAATGACCCCATATGACCCACCCTAGTCCTATATAAGTACACAATGACCCCATGTGACCCCCCCTAGTCCTATATAAGTACTCAATGACCCCATGTGACCCACCCTATTCTTATATAAGTACTCAATAACCCCATGTGACCCACCCTAGTCTTATATAAGTACTCAATGACCCCATTTGACCCACCCTAGTCCTATATAAGTACTCAATGACCCCATGTGACCCACCCTAGTCCTATATAAGTACTCAATGACCCCATGTGACCCCCCATGTCCTATATAAGTACTCAATGCCCCCATGTGACCCACCCTAGTCCTATATAAGAACTCAATGACCCCATGTGACCCCCCTAGTCCTATATAAGTACTCAATTACCCAATGTGACCCCTCCTAGTCCTATATAAGTACTCAATGACACCACGTGACCCCCCATGTCCTATATAAGTACTCAATTACCCCATGTGACCCCCCTAGTCCTATATAAGTACTCAATGACCCCATGTGACCCACCCTAGTCCTATATAAGTACTCAATGACCCCATGTGACCCCCCTAGTCCTATATAAGTACTCAATGACCCCATGAGACCCCCCTAGTCCTATATAAGTACTCAATTACCCAATGTGAACCCCCTAGTCCTATATAAGTACTCAATGACCCCATGTGGACCCACCCTAGTCCTATATAAGTACTCAATGACCCCATGTGGCCCCCCTAGACCTATATAAGTACTCAATTACCCAATGTGACACCTCCTAGTCCTATATAAGTACTCAATGACCCCATGTGACCCACCCTAGTCCTATCTACGTACTCAATGACCCCACGTGACCTCCCATGTCCTATATAAGTACTCAATTACCCTAAGTGACCCCCTTAGTCCTATATAAGTACTCAATGACCCCATGTGACCCACCCTAGTCCTATATAAGTACTCAATGACCCCATATGACCCACCCTAGTCCTATATAAGTACACAATGACCCCATGTGACCCCCCTAGTCCTATATAAGTACTCAATGACCCCATGTGACCCACCCTATTCTTATATAAGTACTCAATAACCCCATGTGACCCACCCTAGTCTTATATAAGTACTCAATGACCCCATTTGACCCACCCTAGTCCTATATAAGTACTCAATGACCCCATGTGACCCACCCTAGTCCTATATAAGTACTCAATGACCCCATGTGACCCCCCATGTCCTATATAAGTACTCAATGCCCCCATGTGACCCACCCTAGTCCTATATAAGAACTCAATGACCCCATGTGACCCCCCTAGTCCTATATAAGTACTCAATTACCCAATGTGACCCCTCCTAGTCCTATATAAGTACTCAATGACACCACGTGACCCCCCATGTCCTATATAAGTACTCAATTACCCCATGTGACCCCCCTAGTCCTATATAAGTACTCAATGACCCCATGTGACCCACCCTAGTCCTATATAAGTACTCAATGACCCCATGTGACCCCCCTAGTCCTATATAAGTACTCAATGACCCCATGAGACCCCCCTAGTCCTATATAAGTACTCAATTACCCAATGTGAACCCCCCTAGTCCTATATAAGTACTCAATGACCCCAGTTCAGCCACCCTAGTCCTATATAAGTACTCAATGACCCCATGTGACCCCTCCTAGTCCTATATAAATACTCAATGACCCCATGTGACCCCCCCTAGTCCTATATAAATACTCAATGACCCCATGTGACCCCCCTAGTCCCATATAAGTACTCAATGACCCCATGTGACCCACCCTAGTCCTATATAAGTACTCAATGACCCCATGTGACACACCCTAGTCCTATATAAGTACTCAATGACCCCATGTGACCCCCCCTAGTCCTATATAAGTACTCAATTACCCAATGTGACCCCCCCCCCTAGTCCTATATAAGTACTCAATGACCCCATGTGACCCCTCCTAGTCGTATATAAGTGCTCATGACCCCATGTGACCCACCCTATTCTTATATAAGTACTCAATGACCCCATGTGACCCACCTTAGTCTTATATAAGTACTCAATGACCACATGTGACCCACCCTATTCCTATATACGTACTCAATGACCCCACGTGACCTCCCATGTCCTTTATAAGTACTCAATTACCCCAAGAGTCCCCCCTAGTCCCATATAAGTACTCAATGACCCCATGTGACCCAACCTAGTCCTATATAAATACTCAATGACCACATGTAACCCCCCCATGTCCTATATAAGTACTCTATAACCCCCATGTGACCCCCCTAGTCCTATATAAGTACTCAATGACCCCATGTGACCCACCCTATTCTTATATAAGTACTCAATAACCCCATGTGACCCACCCTAGTCCTTATATAAGTACTCAATGACCCCATGTGACCCCCTAGTCCTATATAAGTACTCAATTACCCAATGTGACCCATCCTAGTCCTATATAGGTACTCAATGACCCCATGTGACCCACTCTAGTCCTATATATGTACTCAATGACCCCTTTTGACCCACCCTAGTTCTATATAAGTACTCAATGACCCCATGTGACCCCCCCTAGTCCTATATAAGTACTCAATGACCCCATGTGACCCACCCTAGTCCTATTTAAGTACTCAATGACCCCACGTGACCCCCCCATGTCCTATATAAGTACTCAATGACCCCATGTGACCCACCCTAGTCCTATATAAGTACTCAATGACCCCATATGACCCACCCTAGTCCTATATAAGTACACAATGACCCCATGTGACCCCCCTAGTCCTATATAAGTACTCAATGACCCCATGTGACCCACCCTAGTCCTATATAAGTACTCAATGACCCCATGTGACCCACCCTAGTCCTATATAAGTACTCAATGACCCCATGTGACCCCCCATGTCCTATATAAGTACTCAATGCCCCATGTGACCCACCCTAGTCCTATATAAGAACTCAATGACCCCATGTGACCCCCCTAGTCCTATATAAGTACTCAATTACCCAATGTGACCCCTCCTAGTCCTATATAAGTACTCAATGACACCACGTGACCCCCCATGTCCTATATAAGTACTCAATTACCCCATGTGACCCCCCTAGTCCTATATAAGTACTCAATGACCCCATGTGACCCACCCTAGTCCTATATAAGTACTCAATGACCCCATGTGACCCCCCTAGTCCTATATAAGTACTCAATGACCCCATGAGACCCCCCTAGTCCTATATAAGTACTCAATTACCCAATGTGACCCCCCTAGTCCTATATAAGTACTCAATGACCCCAGTTCTGCCACCCTAGTCCTATATAAGTACTCAATGACCCCATGTGACCCCTCCTAGTCCTATATAAATACTCAATGACCCCATGTGACCCCCCCTAGTCCTATATAAATACTCAATGACCCCATGTGACCCCCCTAGTCCCATATAAGTACTCAATGACCCCATGTGACCCACCCTAGTCCTATATAAGTACTCAATGACCCCATGTGACCCCCCTAGTCCTATATAAGTACTCAATGACCCCATGTGACCCACCCTAGTCCTATATAAGTACTCAATGACCCCCTTGTGACCCCCCCTAGTCCCATATATGTACTCAATGACCCCTTGTGACCCACCCTAGTTCTATATAAGTACTCAATGACCCCATGTGACCCACCCTAGTCCTATATAAGTACTCAATGACCCTATGTGACCCCCCCTAGTCCTATATATGTACTCAATGACCCCTTTTGACCCACCCTAGTTCTATATAAGTACTCAATGACCCCATGTGACCCCCCCTAGTCCTATATAAGTACTCAATGACCCCATGTGACCCACCCTAGTCCTATTTAAGTACTCAATGACCCCACGTGACCCCCCCATGTCCTATATAAGTACTCAATGACCCCATGTGACCCACCCTAGTCCTATATAAGTACTCAATGACCCCATGTGGCCCCCCTAGACCTATATAAGTACTCAATTACCCAATGTGACACCTCCTAGTCCTATATAAGTACTCAATGACCCCATGTGACCCACCCTAGTCCTATCTACGTACTCAATGACCCCACGTGACCTCCCATGTCCTATATAAGTACTCAATTACCCTAAGTGACCCCCTTAGTCCTATATAAGTACTCAATGACCCCATGTGACCCACCCTAGTCCTATATAAGTACTCAATGACCCCATGTGACCCACCCTAGTCCTATATAAGTACTCAATGACCCCTTGTGACCCCCCCTAGTCCCATATATGTACTCAATGACCCCCTTGTGACCCACCCTAGTTCTATATAAGTACTCAATGACCCCATGTGACCCACCCTAGTCCTATATAAGTACTCAATGACCCTATGTGACCCCCCCTAGTCCTATATATGTACTCAATGACCCCTTTTGACCCACCCTAGTTCTATATAAGTACTCAATGACCCCATGTGACCCCCCCTAGTCCTATATAAGTACTCAATGACCCCATGTGACCCACCCTAGTCCTATTTAAGTACTCAATGACCCCACGTGACCCCCCCATGTCCTATATAAGTACTCAATGACCCCATGTGACCCACCCTAGTCCTATATAAGTACTCAATGACCCCATGTGGCCCCCCTAGACCTATATAAGTACTCAATTACCCAATGTGACACCTCCTAGTCCTATATAAGTACTCAATGACCCCATGTGACCCACCCTAGTCCTATCTACGTACTCAATGACCCCACGTGACCTCCCATGTCCTATATAAGTACTCAATTACCCTAAGTGACCCCCTTAGTCCTATATAAGTACTCAATGACCCCATGTGACCCACCCTAGTCCTATATAAGTACTCAATGACCCCATATGACCCACCCTAGTCCTATATAAGTACACAATGACCCCATGTGACCCCCCTAGTCCTATATAAGTACTCAATGACCCCATGTGACCCACCCTATTCTTATATAAGTACTCAATAACCCCATGTGACCCACCCTAGTCTTATATAAGTACTCAATGACCCCATTTGACCCACCCTAGTCCTATATAAGTACTCAATGACCCCATGTGACCCACCCTAGTCCTATATAAGTACTCAATGACCCCATGTGACCCCCCATGTCCTATATAAGTACTCAATGCCCCCATGTGACCCACCCTAGTCCTATATAAGAACTCAATGACCCCATGTGACCCCCCTAGTCCTATATAAGTACTCAATTACCCAATGTGACCCCTCCTAGTCCTATATAAGTACTCAATGACACCACGTGACCCCCCATGTCCTATATAAGTACTCAATTACCCCATGTGACCCCCCTAGTCCTATATAAGTACTCAATGACCCCATGTGACCCACCCTAGTCCTATATAAGTACTCAATGACCCCATGTGACCCCCCTAGTCCTATATAAGTACTCAATGACCCCATGAGACCCCCCTAGTCCTATATAAGTACTCAATTACCCAATGTGAACCCCCTAGTCCTATATAAGTACTCAATGACCCCATGTGACCCACCCTAGTCCTATATAAGTACTCAATGACCCCATGTGGCCCCCCTAGACCTATATAAGTACTCAATTACCCAATGTGACACCTCCTAGTCCTATATAAGTACTCAATGACCCCATGTGACCCACCCTAGTCCTATCTACGTACTCAATGACCCCACGTGACCTCCCATGTCCTATATAAGTACTCAATTACCCTAAGTGACCCCCTTAGTCCTATATAAGTACTCAATGACCCCATGTGACCCACCCTAGTCCTATATAAGTACTCAATGACCCCATATGACCCACCCTAGTCCTATATAAGTACACAATGACCCCATGTGACCCCCCTAGTCCTATATAAGTACTCAATGACCCCATGTGACCCACCCTATTCTTATATAAGTACTCAATAACCCCATGTGACCCACCCTAGTCTTATATAAGTACTCAATGACCCCATTTGACCCACCCTAGTCCTATATAAGTACTCAATGACCCCATGTGACCCACCCTAGTCCTATATAAGTACTCAATGACCCCATGTGACCCCCCATGTCCTATATAAGTACTCAATGCCCCCATGTGACCCACCCTAGTCCTATATAAGAACTCAATGACCCCATGTGACCCCCCTAGTCCTATATAAGTACTCAATTACCCAATGTGACCCCTCCTAGTCCTATATAAGTACTCAATGACACCACGTGACCCCCCATGTCCTATATAAGTACTCAATTACCCCATGTGACCCCCCTAGTCCTATATAAGTACTCAATGACCCCATGTGACCCACCCTAGTCCTATATAAGTACTCAATGACCCCATGTGACCCCCCTAGTCCTATATAAGTACTCAATGACCCCATGAGACCCCCCTAGTCCTATATAAGTACTCAATTACCCAATGTGAACCCCCTAGTCCTATATAAGTACTCAATGACCCCAGTTCAGCCACCCTAGTCCTATATAAGTACTCAATGACCCCATGTGACCCCTCCTAGTCCTATATAAATACTCAATGACCCCATGTGACCCCCCCTAGTCCTATATAAATACTCAATGACCCCATGTGACCCCCCTAGTCCCATATAAGTACTCAATGACCCCATGTGACCCACCCTAGTCCTATATAAGTACTCAATGACCCCATGTGACACACCCTAGTCCTATATAAGTACTCAATGACCCCATGTGACCCCCCCTAGTCCTATATAAGTACTCAATTACCCAATGTGACCCCCCCCCCTAGTCCTATATAAGTACTCAATGACCCCATGTGACCCCTCCTAGTCGTATATAAGTGCTCAATGACCCCATGTGACCCACCCTATTCTTATATAAGTACTCAATGACCCCATGTGACCCACCTTAGTCTTATATAAGTACTCAATGACCACATGTGACCCACCCTATTCCTATATACGTACTCAATGACCCCACGTGACCTCCCATGTCCTTTATAAGTACTCAATTACCCCAAGAGTCCCCCCTAGTCCCATATAAGTACTCAATGACCCCATGTGACCCAACCTAGTCCTATATAAATACTCAATGACCACATGTAACCCCCCCATGTCCTATATAAGTACTCTATAACCCCATGTGACCCCCCTAGTCCTATATAAGTACTCAATGACCCCATGTGACCCACCCTATTCTTATATAAGTACTCAATAACCCCATGTGACCCACCCTAGTCTTATATAAGTACTCAATGACCCCATGTGACCCCCTAGTCCTATATAAGTACTCAATTACCCAATGTGACCCATCCTAGTCCTATATAGGTACTCAATGACCCCATGTGACCCACTCTAGTCCTATATATGTACTCAATGACCCCTTTTGACCCACCCTAGTTCTATATAAGTACTCAATGACCCCATGTGACCCCCCCTAGTCCTATATAAGTACTCAATGACCCCATGTGACCCACCCTAGTCCTATTTAAGTACTCAATGACCCCACGTGACCCCCCCATGTCCTATATAAGTACTCAATGACCCCATGTGACCCACCCTAGTCCTATATAAGTACTCAATGACCCCATATGACCCACCCTAGTCCTATATAAGTACACAATGACCCCATGTGACCCCCCTAGTCCTATATAAGTACTCAATGACCCCATGTGACCCACCCTAGTCCTATATAAGTACTCAATGACCCCATGTGACCCCACCCTAGTCCTATATAAGTACTCAATGACCCCATGTGACCCCCCATGTCCTATATAAGTACTCAATGCCCCATGTGACCCACCCTAGTCCTATATAAGAACTCAATGACCCCATGTGACCCCCCTAGTCCTATATAAGTACTCAATTACCCAATGTGACCCCTCCTAGTCCTATATAAGTACTCAATGACACCACGTGACCCCCCATGTCCTATATAAGTACTCAATTACCCCATGTGACCCCCCTAGTCCTATATAAGTACTCAATGACCCCATGTGACCCACCCTAGTCCTATATAAGTACTCAATGACCCCATGTGACCCCCCTAGTCCTATATAAGTACTCAATGACCCCATGAGACCCCCCTAGTCCTATATAAGTACTCAATTACCCAATGTGACCCCCCTAGTCCTATATAAGTACTCAATGACCCCAGTTCAGCCACCCTAGTCCTATATAAGTACTCAATGACCCCATGTGACCCCTCCTAGTCCTATATAAATACTCAATGACCCCATGTGACCCCCCCTAGTCCTATATAAATACTCAATGACCCCATGTGACCCCCCTAGTCCCATATAAGTACTCAATGACCCCATGTGACCCACCCTAGTCCTATATAAGTACTCAATGACCCCATGTGACACACCCTAGTCCTATATAAGTACTCAATGACCCCATGTGACCCCCCCTAGTCCTATATAAGTACTCAATTACCCAATGTGACCCCCCCCCCTAGTCCTATATAAGTACTCAATGACCCCATGTGACCCCTCCTAGTCGTATATAAGTGCTCAATGACCCCATGTGACCCACCCTATTCTTATATAAGTACTCAATGACCCCATGTGACCCACCTTCGTCTTATATAAGTACTCAATGACCACATGTGACCCACCCTAGTCCTATATACGTACTCAATGACCCCACGTGACCTCCCATGTCCTTTATAAGTACTCAATTACCCCAAGAGTCCCCCCTAGTCCCATATAAGTACTCAATGACCCCATGTGACCCAACCTAGTCCTATATAAATACTCAATGACCACATGTAACCCCCCCATGTCCTATATAAGTACTCTATAACCCCATGTGACCCCCCTAGTCCTATACAAGTACTCAATGACCCCATGTGACCCACCCTAGTCCTATATAAGTACTCAATGACCCCATGTGACCCACCCTAGTCCTATATAAGTACACAATGACCCCATGTGACCCACCCTAGTCCTATATAAGTACTCAATGACCCCATGTGACCCACCCTAGTCCTATATAAGTACTCAATGACCCCATGTGACCCCCCTAGTCCTATATAAGTACTCAATGACCCCATGTGACCCCCCTAGTCCTATATAAGTACTCAATTACCCAATGTGACCCCCCCCCCCTAGTCCTATATAAGTACTCAATGACCCCATGTGACCCCTCCTAGTCGTATATAAGTACTCAATGACCCCATGTGACCCACCCTATTCTTATATAAGTACTCAATGACCACATGTGACCCACCCTAGTCCTATATACGTACTCAATGACCCCACGTGACCTCCCATGTCCTTTATAAGTACTCAATTACCCCACGTGTCCCCCCTAATCCTATATAAGTACTCAATGACCCCATGTGACCCACCCTAGTCCTATATAAGTACTCAATGACCCTTATGACCCACCCTAGTCCTATATAAGTACACAATGACCCCATGTGACCCCCCTAGTCCTATATAAGTACTCAATTACCCAATGTGACCCCCCTAGTCCTATATAAGTACTCAATGACCCCAGTTCAGCCACCCTAGTCCTATATAAGTACTCAATGACCCCATGTGACCCACCCTAGTCCTATATAAGTACACAATGACCCCATGTGACCCCCCTAGTCCTATATAAGTACTCAATGACCGCATGTGACCCACCCTAGTCCTATATAAGTACTCAATGACCCCATGTGACCCACCCATGTCCTATATAAGTACTCTATGACCCCATGTGACCCCCCTAGTCCTATATAAGTACTCAATGACCCCATGTGACCCACCCTAGTCCTATATAAGTACTCAATGACCCTATGTGACCCCCCCTAGTCCTATATATGTACTCATTGACCCCTTGTGACCCACCCTAGTCCTATATACGTACTCAATGACCCCACGTGACCTCCCATGTCCTATATAAGTACTCAATGACCCCATGTGGCCCCCCTAGACCTATATAAGTACTCAATTACCCAATGTGACACCTCCTAGTCCTATGTAAGTACTCAATGACCCCATGTGACCCACCCTAGTCCTATATAAGTACTCAATGACCCCATATGACCCACCCTAGTCCTATATAAGTACACAATGACCCCATGTGACCCCCCTAGTCCTATATAAGTACTCAATGACCCCATGTGACCCACCCTATTCTTATATAAGTACTCAATAACCCCATGTGACCCACCCTAGTCTTATATAAGTACTCAATGACCCCATGTGACCCACCCTAGTCCTATATAAGTACTCAATGACCCCATATGACCCACCCTAGTCCTATATAAGTACACAATGACCCCATGTGACCCCCCTAGTCCTATATAAGTACTCAATGACCCCATGTGACCCACCCTATTCTTATATAAGTACTCAATGACCCCATGTGACCCACCCTAGTCCTATATAAGTACTCAATGACCCCATGTGACCCCCCATGTCCTATATAAGTACTCAATGCCCCCATGTGACCCACCCTAGTCCTATATAAGAACTCAATGACCCCATGTGACCCCCTAGTCCTATATAAGTACTCAATTACCCAATGTGAACCCTCCTAGTCCTATATAAGTACTCAATGACACCACGTGACCCCCCATGTCCTATATAAGTACTCAATTACCCCATGTGACCCCCCTAGTCCTATATAAGTACTCAATGACCCCATGTGACCCACCCTAGTCCTATATAAGTACTCAATGACCCCATGTGACCCACCCTAGTCCTATATAAGTACTCAATGACCCCATGTGACCCCCCTAGTCCTATATAAGTACTCAATGACCCCATGAGACCCCCCTAGTCCTATATAAGTACTCAATTACCCAATGTGACCCCCCTAGTCCTATATAAGTACTCAATGACCCCAGTTCAGCCACCCTAGTCCTATATAAGTACTCAATGACCCCATGTGACCCCTCCTAGTCCTATATAAGTACTCAATGACCCCATGTGACCCCCCCTAGTCCTATATATGTACTCAATGACCCCTTGTGACCCACCCTAGTCCTATATACGTACTCAATGACCCCACGTGACCTCCCATGTCCTATATAAGTACTCAATGACCCCATGTGGCCCCCCTAGACCTATATAAGTACTCAATTACCCAATGTGACACCTCCTAGTCCTATGTAAGTACTCAATGACCCCATGTGACCCACCCTAGTCCTATATACGTACTCAATGACCCCACGTGACCTCCCATGTCCTATATAAGTACTCAATTACCCTAAGTGACCCCCTTAGTCCTATATAAGTACTCAATGACCCCATGTGACCCACCCTAGTCCTATATAAGTACTCAATGACCCCATATGACCCACCCTAGTCCTATATAAGTACACAATGACCCCATGTGACCCCCCTAGTCCTATATAAGTACTCAATGACCCCATGTGACCCACCCTATTCTTATATAAGTACTCAATAACCCCATGTGACCCACCCTAATCTTATATAAGTACTCAATGACCCCATGTGACACACCCTAGTCCTATATAAGTACTCAATGACCCCATGTGACCCACCCTAGTCCTATATAAGTACTCAATGACCCCATGTGACCCCCCATGTCCTATATAAGTACTCAATGCCCCCATGTGACCCACCCTAGTCCTATATAAGAACTCAATGACCCCATGTGACCCCCTAGTCCTATATAAGTACTCAATTACCCAATGTGACCCCTCCTAGTCCTATATAAGTACTCAATGACACCACGTGACCCCCCATGTCCTATATAAGTACTCAATTACCCCATGTGACCCCCCTAGTCCTATATAAGTACTCAATGACCCCATGTGACCCACCCTAGTCCTATATAAGTACTCAATGACCCCATGTGACCCACCCTAGTCCTATATAAGTACTCAATGACCCCATGTGACCCCCCTAGTCCTATATAAGTACTCAATGACCCCATGAGACCCCCCTAGTCCTATATAAGTACTCAATTACCCAATGTGACCCCCCTAGTCCTATATAAGTACTCAATGACCCCAGTTCAGCCACCCTAGTCCTATATAAGTACTCAATGACCCCATGTGACCCCTCCTAGTCCTATATAAGTACTCAATGACCCCATGTGACCCCCCCTAGTCCTATATAAATACTCAATGACCCCATGTGACCCTCCTAGTCCCATATAAGTACTCAATGACCCCATGTGACCCAACCTAGTCCTATATAAATACTCAATGACCCCATGTGAACCACCCTATTCCGATATAAGTACTCAATGACACCATGTGACGCACCCAGGTCCTATATAAGTACTCAATGACCCCATGTGACCCCCCTAGCCCCATATAAGTACTCAATGACCCCATGTGACCCAACCTAGTCCTATATAAATACTCAATGACCACATGTAGCCCCCCCATGTCCTATATAAGTACTCTATAACCCCATGTGACCCTCCTAGTCCTATATAAGTACTCAATGACCCCATGTGACCCACCCTAGTCCTATATAAATACTCAATGACCCCATGTGAACCACCCTATTCCGATATAAGTACTCAATGACACCATGTGACGCACCCAGGTCCTATATAAGTACTCAATGACCCCATATGACCCACCCTAGTCCTATATAAGTACACAATGACCCCATGTGACCCACCCTATTCTTATATAAGTACTCAATGACCCCATGTGACCCACCTTAGTCTTATATAAGTACTCAATGACCACATGTGACCCACCCTATTCCTATATACGTACTCAATGACCCCACGTGACCTCCCATGTCCTTTATAAGTACTCAATTACCCCAAGAGTCCCCCCTAGTCCCATATAAGTACTCAATGACCCCATGTGACCCAACCTAGTCCTATATAAATACTCAATGACCACATGTAACCCCCCCATGTCCTATATAAGTACTCTATAACCCCATGTGACCCCCCTAGTCCTATATAAGTACTCAATGACCCCATGTGACCCACCCTATTCTTATATAAGTACTCAATAACCCCATGTGACCCACCCTAGTCTTATATAAGTACTCAATGACCCCATGTGACCCCCTAGTCCTATATAAGTACTCAATTACCCAATGTGACCCATCCTAGTCCTATATAGGTACTCAATGACCCCATGTGACCCACTCTAGTCCTATATATGTACTCAATGACCCCTTTTGACCCACCCTAGTTCTATATAAGTACTCAATGACCCCATGTGACCCCCCCTAGTCCTATATAAGTACTCAATGACCCCATGTGACCCACCCTAGTCCTATTTAAGTACTCAATGACCCCACGTGACCCCCCCATGTCCTATATAAGTACTCAATGACCCCATGTGACCCACCCTAGTCCTATATAAGTACTCAATGACCCCATATGACCCACCCTAGTCCTATATAAGTACACAATGACCCCATGTGACCCCCCTAGTCCTATATAAGTACTCAATGACCCCATGTGACCCACCCTAGTCCTATATAAGTACTCAATGACCCCATGTGACCCACCCTAGTCCTATATAAGTACTCAATGACCCCATGTGACCCCCCATGTCCTATATAAGTACTCAATGCCCCATGTGACCCACCCTAGTCCTATATAAGAACTCAATGACCCCATGTGACCCCCCTAGTCCTATATAAGTACTCAATTACCCAATGTGACCCCTCCTAGTCCTATATAAGTACTCAATGACACCACGTGACCCCCCATGTCCTATATAAGTACTCAATTACCCCATGTGACCCCCCTAGTCCTATATAAGTACTCAATGACCCCATGTGACCCCCCTAGTCCTATATAAGTACTCAATGACCCCATGAGACCCCCCTAGTCCTATATAAGTACTCAATTACCCAATGTGACCCCCCTAGTCCTATATAAGTACTCAATGACCCCAGTTCAGCCACCCTAGTCCTATATAAGTACTCAATGACCCCATGTGACCCCTCCTAGTCCTATATAAATACTCAATGACCCCATGTGACCCCCCCTAGTCCTATATAAATACTCAATGACCCCATGTGACCCCCCTAGTCCCATATAAGTACTCAATGACCCCATGTGACCCACCCTAGTCCTATATAAGTACTCAATGACCCCATGTGACACACCCTAGTCCTATATAAGTACTCAATGACCCCATGTGACCCCCCCTAGTCCTATATAAGTACTCAATTACCCAATGTGACCCCCCCCCCCTAGTCCTATATAAGTACTCAATGACCCCATGTGACCCCTCCTAGTCGTATATAAGTGCTCAATGACCCCATGTGACCCACCCTATTCTTATATAAGTACTCAATGACCCCATGTGACCCACCTTCGTCTTATATAAGTACTCAATGACCACATGTGACCCACCCTAGTCCTATATACGTACTCAATGACCCCACGTGACCTCCCATGTCCTTTATAAGTACTCAATTACCCCAAGAGTCCCCCCTAGTCCCATATAAGTACTCAATGACCCCATGTGACCCAACCTAGTCCTATATAAATACTCAATGACCACATGTAACCCCCCCATGTCCTATATAAGTACTCTATAACCCCATGTGACCCCCCTAGTCCTATACAAGTACTCAATGACCCCATGTGACCCACCCTAGTCCTATATAAGTACTCAATGACCCCATGTGACCCACCCTAGTCCTATATAAGTACACAATGACCCCATGTGACCCACCCTAGTCCTATATAAGTACTCAATGACCCCATGTGACCCACCCTAGTCCTATATAAGTACTCAATGACCCCATGTGACCCCCCTAGTCCTATATAAGTACTCAATGACCCCATGTGACCCCCCTAGTCCTATATAAGTACTCAATTACCCAATGTGACCCCCCCCCCCCCTAGTCCTATATAAGTACTCAATGACCCCATGTGACCCCTCCTAGTCGTATATAAGTACTCAATGACCCCATGTGACCCACCCTATTCTTATATAAGTACTCAATGACCACATGTGACCCACCCTAGTCCTATATACGTACACAATGACCCCATGTGACCCCCCTAGTCCTATATAAGTACTCAATGACCCCATGTGACCCACCCTATTCTTATATAAGTACTCAATAACCCCATGTGACCCACCCTAGTCTTATATAAGTACTCAATGACCCCATGTGACCCACCCTAGTCCTATATAAGTACTCAATGACCCCATATGACCCACCCTAGTCCTATATAAGTACACAATGACCCCATGTGACCCCCCTAGTCCTATATAAGTACTCAATGACCCCATGTGACCCACCCTATTCTTATATAAGTACTCAATGACCCCATGTGACCCACCCTAGTCCTATATAAGTACTCAATGACCCCATGTGACCCCCCATGTCCTATATAAGTACTCAATGCCCCCATGTGACCCACCCTAGTCCTATATAAGAACTCAATGACCCCATGTGACCCCCCATGTCCTATATAAGTACTCAATGCCCCCATGTGACCCACCCTAGTCCTATATAAGAACTCAATGAACCCATGTGACCCCCCTAGTCCTATATAAGTACTCAATTACCCAATGTGACCCCTCCTAGTCCTATATAAGTACTCAATGACACCACGTGACCCCCCATGTCCTATATAAGTACTCAATTACCCCATGTGACCCCCCTAGTCCTATATAAGTACTCAATGACCCCATGTGACCCACCCTAGTCCTACATAAGTACTCAATGACCCCATGTGACCCCCCTAGTCCTATATAAGTACTCAATGACCCCATGAGACCCCCCTAGTCCTATATAAGTACTCAATTACCCAATGTGACCCCCCTAGTCCTATATAAGTACTCAATGACCCCAGTTCAGCCACCCTATTCCTATATAAGTACTCAATGACCCCATGTGACCCCTCCTAGTCCTATATAAATACTCAATGACCCCATGTGACCCCCCCTAGTCCTATATAAATACTCAATGACCCCATGTGACCCCCCTAGTCCCATATAAGTACTCAATGACCCCATGTGACCCACCCTAGTCCTATATAAGTACTCAATGACCCCATGTGACCCCCCCTAGTCCTATATAAGTACTCAATTACCCAATGTGACCCCCCCCCCTAGTCCTATATAAGTACTCAATGACCCCATGTGACCCCTCCTAGTCGTATATAAGTGCTCAATGACCCCATGTGACCCACCCTATTCTTATATAAGTACTCAATGACCCCATGTGACCCACCTTAGTCTTATATAAGTACTCAATGACCACATGTGACCCACCCTAGTCCTATATACGTACTCAATGACCCCACGTGACCTCCCATGTCCTTTATAAGTACTCAATTACCCCAAGAGTCCCCCCTAGTCCCATATAAGTACTCAATGACCCCATGTGACCCAACCTAGTCCTATATAAATACTCAATGACCACATGTAACCCCCCCATGTCCTATATAAGTACTCTATAACCCCATGTGACCCCCCTAGTCCTATATAAGTACTCAATGACCCCATGTGACCCACCCTAGTCCTATATAAGTACTCAATGACCCCATGTGACCCACCCTAGTCCTATATAAGTACTCAATGACCCCATGTGACCCACCCTAGTCCTATATAAGTACTCAATGACCCCATGTGACCCACCCTAGTCCTATATAAGTACTCAATGACCCCATGTGACCCCCCTAGTCCTATATAAGTACTCAATGACCCCATGTGACCCCCCTAGTCCTATATAAGTACTCAATTACCCAATGTGACCCCCCCCCTAGTCCTATATAAGTACTCAATGACCCCATGTGACCCCTCCTAGTCGTATATAAGTACTCAATGACCCCATGTGACCCACCCTATTCTTATATAAGTACTCAATGACCACATGTGACCCACCCTAGTCCTATATACGTACTCAATGACCCCACGTGACCTCCCATGTCCTTTATAAGTACTCAATGACCCCATGTGACCCACCCTAGTCCTATATAAGTACTCAATGACCCCATGAGACCCCCCATGTCCTATATAAGTACTCAATGCCCCCATGTGACCCACCCTAGTCCTATATAAGAACTCAATGACCCTATGTGACCCCCCTAGTCCTATATAAGTACTCAATTACCCAATGTGACCCCTCCTAGTCCTATATAAGTACTCAATGACACCACGTAACCCCCCGTGTCCTATATAAGTACTCAATTACCCCATGTGACCCCCCTAGTCCTATATAAGTACTCAATGACCCCATGTGACCCACCCTAGTCCTATATAAGTACTCAATGACCCCATGTGACCCCCCTAGTCCTATATAAGTACTCAATGACCCCATGAGACCCCTCCTAGTCCTATATAAATACTCAATGACCCCATGTGACCCCCCCTAGTCCTATATAAATACTCAATGACCCCATGTGACCCCCCTAGTCCCATATAAGTACTCAATGACCCCATGTGACCCACCCTAGTCCTATATAAGTACTCAATGACCCCATGTGACACACCCTAGTCCTATATAAGTACTCAATGACCCCATGTGACCCCCCCTAGTCCTATATAATTACTCAATTACCCAATGTGACCCCCCCCCCTAGTCCTATATAAGTGCTCAATGACCCCATGTGACCCACCCTATTCTTATATAAGTACTCAATGACCCCATGTGACCCACCTTAGTCTTATATAAGTACTCAATGACCACATGTGACCCACCCTAGTCCTATATACGTACTCAATGACCCCACGTGACCTCCCATGTCCTTTATAAGTACTCAATTACCCCAAGAGTCCCCCCTAGTCCCATATAAGTACTCAATGACCCCATGTGACCCAACCTAGTCCTATATAAATACTCAATGACCACATGTAACCCCCCCATGTCCTATATAAGTACTCTATAACCCCATGTGACCCCCCTAGTCCTATATAAGTACTCAATGACCCCATGTGACCCACCCTATTCTTATATAAGTACTCAATAACCCCATGTGACCCACCCTAGTCTTATATAAGTACTCAATGACCCCATGTGACCCCCCTAGTCCTATATAAGTACTCAATTACCCAATGTGACCCATCCTAGTCCTATATAGGTACTCAATGACCCCATGTGACCCACCCTAGTCCTATATACGTACTCAATGACCCCACGTGACCTCCCATGTCCTATATAAGTACTCAATTACCCCAAGTGACCCCCCTAGTCCTATATAAGTACTCAATGACCCCATGTGACCCACCCTAGTCCTATATAAGTACTCAATGACCCCATATGACCCACCCTAGTCCTATATAAGTACACAATGACCCCATGTGACCCCCCTAGTCCTATATAAGTACTCAATGACCGCATGTGACCCACCCTAGTCCTATATAAGTACTCAATGACCCCATGTGACCCACCCATGTCCTATATAAGTACTCAATGACCCCTTGTGACCCCCCCTAGTCCCATATATGTACTCAATGACCCCTTGTGACCCACCCTAGTTCTATATAAGTACTCAATGACCCCATGTGACCCACCCTAGTCCTATATAAGTACTCAATGACCCTATGTGACCCCCCCTAGTCCTATATATGTACTCAATGACCCCTTTTGACCCACCCTAGTTCTATATAAGTACTCAATGACCCCATGTGACCCCCCCTAGTCCTATATAAGTACTCAATGACCCCATGTGACCCACCCTAGTCCTATTTAAGTACTCAATGACCCCACGTGACCCCCCCATGTCCTATATAAGTACTCAATGACCACATGTGACCCACCCTAGTCCTATATAAGTACTCAATGACCCCATGTGGCCCCCCTAGACCTATATAAGTACTCAATTACCCAATGTGACACCTCCTAGTCCTATATAAGTACTCAATGACCCCATGTGACCCACCCTAGTCCTATATACGTACTCAATGACCCCACGTGACCTCCCATGTCCTATATAAGTACTCAATTACCCTAAGTGACCCCCTTAGTCCTATATAAGTACTCAATGACCCCATGTGACCCACCCTAGTCCTATATAAGTACTCAATGACCCCATATGACCCACCCTAGTCCTATATAAGTACACAATGACCCCATGTGACCCCCCCTAGTCCTATATAAGTACTCAAAGCCCCCATGTGACCCACCCTAGTCCTATATAAGAACTCAATGACCCCATGTGACCCCCCTAGTCCTATATAAGTACTCAATTACCCAATGTGACCCCTCCTAGTCCTATATAAGTACTCAATGACACCACGTGACCCCCCATGTCCTATATAAGTACTCAATTACCCCATGTGACCCCCCTAGTCCTATATAAGTACTCAATGACCCCATGTGACCCCTCCTAGTCCTATATAAATACTCAATGACCCCATGTGACCCCCCATAGTCCTATATAAATACTCAATGACCCCATGTGACCCCCCTAGTCCCATATAAGTACTCAATGACCCCATGTGGCCCCCCTAGACCTACATAAGTACTCAATTACCCAATGTGACACCTCCTAGTCCTATATAAGTACTCAATGACCCCATGTGACCCCCCTAGTCCTATATAAGTACTCAATGACCCCATGTGACCCCCCCATGTCCTATATAAGCACTCAATGACCCCATGTGACCCCTCTAGTCCTATATATGTACTCAATGACCCCATGTGACCCCCCCATGTCCTATATAAGTACTCAATGACCCCTTGTGACCCCCCTAGTCCTATATAAGTACTCAATGACCCCATATGACCCACCCTAGTCCTATATAAGTACTCAATGACCCCATGTGACCCCCCCATGTCCTATATAAGTACTCAATGACCCCATGTGACCCCCCTTGTCCTATATAAGTACTCAATGACCCCATGTGACCCACCCTAGTCCTATATAAGTACTCAATGACCCCATGTGACCCCCCCATGTCCTATATAAGTACTTAATGACCCCATGTGACCCACCCTAGTCCTATATAAGTACTCAATGACCCCATGTGACCCCCCCATGACCTATATAAGTACTGAATGACCCCATGTGACCCCCCTAGTCCTATGTAAGTACTCAATGACCCCATGTGACCCACCCTAGTCCTTTATAAGTACTCAATGAATCCATGTCACCCCCCTTGTCCTATATAAGTACTCAATGACCCCATGTGACCCCCCTAGTCCTATATAAGTACTCAATGACCCCATGTGACCCACCCTAGTCTTATATAAGTACTCAATGACCCCATGTGACCCCCCCGTGTCCTATATAAGTACTCAATGACCCTATGTGACCCCCCATGACCTATATAAGTACTCAATGACCCCATTTGACCCCCCTAGTCCTATATAAGTACTCAATGACCCCATGTGACCCCCCTAGTCCTATATAAATACTCAATGACCCCATGTGACCCACCCTAGTCCTATATAAGTACTCAATGACCCCATGTGACCCCACCATGACCTATATAAGTACTCAATGACCCCATGTGACCCCCCTAGTCCTATATAAATACTCAATGACCCCATGTGACCCACCCTAGTCCTATATAAGTACTCAATGACCCCATGTGACCCCCCCATGTCCTATATAAGTACTCAATGACCCCATGTGACCCCCCTAGTCCTATATAAGTACTCAATGACCCCATGTGACCCCCCTAGTCCTATATAAGTACTCAATGACCCCATGTGACCCACCCTAGTCCTATATAAGTACTGAATGACCCCATGTGACCCCCCTAGTCCTATATAAGTACTCAATGACCCCATGTGAACCACCCTAGTCCTTTATAAGTACTCAATGACCCCATGTGACCCCCCTAGTCCTATATAAGTACTCAATGACCCCATGTGACCCCCATAGTCCTATATCAGTACTCAATGACCCCATGTGACCCAACCTAGTCCTATATAAGTACTCAATGACCCCATGTGACCCCCCTAGTCCTATATAAGTACTCAATGACCCCATGTGACCCCCCTATTCCTATATAAGTACTCAATGACCCCATGTACCCACCCTATTCCTATATAAGTACTCAATGACCCCATGTGACCCCCCTAGTCCTATATAAGTACTCAATGACCCCACGTGACCCCCCTAGTCCTATAGAAATACTCAATGACCCCATGTGACCCACCCTAGTCCTATATAAGTACTCAATGACCCCATGTGACCCCCCCATGACCTATATAAGTACTCAATGACCCCATGTGACCCCCCTAGTCCTATATAAGTACTCAATGACCCCATGTGACCCCCCTAGTCCTATATAAATACTCAATGACCCCATGTGACCCACCCTAGTCCTATATAAGTACTCAATGACCCCATGTGTCCCCCCCATGACCTATATAAGTACTCAATGACCCCATGTGACCCCCCTAGTCCTATATAAGTACTCAATGACCCCATGTGACCCCCCTGGTCCTATATAAATACTCAATGACCCCATGTGACCCACCCTAGTCCTATATAAGTACTCAATGACCCCATGTGACACCCCCATGACCTATATAAGTACTCAATGACCCCATGTGACCCCCCTAGTCCTATATAAGTACTCAATGACCCCATGTGACCCCCCTAGTCCTATATAAGTACTCAATGACCCCATGTGACCCACCCTAGTCCTATATAAGTACTGAATGACCCCATGTGACCCCCCTAGTCCTATATAAGTACTCAATGACCCCATGTGACCCTCCCATGACCTATATAAGTACTCAATGACCCCATGTGACCCCCCTAATCCTATATAAGTACTCAATGACCCCATGTGACCCCCCTAGTCCTATATAAGTACTCAATGACCCCATGTGAACCACCCTAGTCCTTTATAAGTACTCAATGACCCCATGTGACCCCCCTTGTCCTATATAAGTACTCAATGACCCCATGTGACCCCCCCATGTCCTATATAAGTACTCAATGACCCCTTGTGACCCCCCTAGTCCTATATAAGTACTCAATGACCCCATGTGACCCACCCTAGTCCTATATAAGTACTCAATGACCCCATGTGACCCCCCCATGTCCTATATAAGTACTCAATGACCCCATCTGACCCCCCTAGTCCTATATAAGTACTCAATGACCCCATGTACCCACCCTAGTCCTATATAAGTACTCAATGACCCCATGTGACCCCCCTAGTCCTATATAAGTACTCAATGACCCCATGTGACCCCCCTAGTCCTATATAAATACTCAATGACCCCATGTGACCCACCCTAGTCCTATATAAGTACTCAATGACCCCATGTGACCCCCCCATGACCTATATAAGTACTCAATGACCCCATGTGACCCCCCTAGTCCTATATAAGTACTCAATGACCCCATGTGACCCCCCTAGTCCTATATAAATACTCAATGACCCCATGTGACCCACCCTAGTCCTATATAAGTACTCAATGACCCCATGTGACCCCCCCATGACCTATATAAGTACTCAATGACCCCATGTGACCCCCCTAGTCCTATATAAGTACTCAATGACCCCATGTGACCCCCCTAGTCCTATATAAATACTCAATGACCCCATGTGACCCACCCTAGTCCTATATAAGTACTCAATGACCCCATGTGACCCCCCCATGACCTATATAAGTACTCAATGACCCCATGTGACCCCCCTAGTCCTATAAAAGTACTCAATGACCCCATGTGACCCCCCTAGTCCTATATAAGTACTCAATGACCCCATGTGACCCCCCTAGTCCTATATAAGTACTCAATGACCCCATGTGACCCACCCTAGTCCTATATAAGTACTCAATGACCCCATGTGACCCCCCCATGACCTATATAAGTACTCAATGACCCCATGTGACCCCCCTAGTACTATATAAGTACTCAATGACCCCATGTGACCCCCCTAGTCCTATATAAGTACTCAATGACCCCATGTGACCCACCCTAGTCCTATGTAAGTACTGAATGACCCCATGTGACCCCCCTAGTCCTATATAAGTACTCAATGACCCCATGTGACCCCCCCATGACCTATATAAGTACTCAATGACCCCATGTGACCCCCCTAGTCCTATATAAGTACTCAATGACCCCATGTGACCCCCCTAGTCCTATATAAGTACTCAATGACCCCATGTGAACCACCCTAGTCCTTTATAAGTACTCAATGACCCCATGTGACCCCCCTTGTCCTATATAAGTACTCAATGACCCCATGTGACCCCCCCATGTCCTATATAAGTACTCAATGACCCCTTGTGACCCCCCTAGTCCTATATAAGTACTCAATGACCCCATTTGACCCACCCTAGTCCTATATAAGTACTCAATGACCCCATGTGACCCCCCCCATGTCCTATATAAGTACTCAATGACCCCATGTGACCCCCCTTGTCCTATGTAAGTACTCAATGACCCCATGTGACCCCCCATGACCTATATAAGTACTCAATGACCCCATGTGACCCCCCTAGTTATATATAAGTACTCAATGACCCCATGTGACCCCCCTAGTCCTATATAAGTACTCAATGACCCCATGTGACCCACCCTATTCTTATATAAGTACTCAATTACCCCATGTGACCCCCCTAGTCCTATATAAGTACTCAATGACCCCATGTGACCCACCCTAGTCCTATATAAGTACTCAATGAATCCATGTCACCCCCCTTGTCCTATATAAGTACTCAATGACCCCATGTGACCCCCCTAGTCCTATATAAGTACTCAATGACCCCATGTGACCCACCCTAGTCCTATATAAGTACTCAATGACCCCATGTGACCCCCCCATGTCCTATATAAGTACTCAATGACCCCATGTGACCCCCCATGACCTATATAAGTACTCAATGACCCCATGTGACCCCCCTAGTCCTATATAAGTACTCAATGACCCCATGTGACCCCCCTAGTCCTATATAAATACTCAATGACGCCATGTGACCCACCCTAGTCCTATATAAGTACTCAATGACCCCATGTGACCCCCCTAGTCCTATATAAATGCTCAATGACCCCATGTGACCCACCCTAGTCCTATATAAGTACTCAATGACCCCATGTGACCCCCCCATGACCTATATAAGTACTCAATGACCCCATGTGACCCCCCCCCATGTCCTATATAAGTACTCAATGACCCCATGTGACCCCCCTTGTCCTATATAAGTACTCAATGACCCCATGTGACCCCCCATGACCTATATAAGTACTCAATGACCCCATGTGACCCCCCTAGTTATATATAAGTACTCAATGACCCCATGTGACCCCCCTAGTCCTATATAAATACTCAATGACCCCATGTGACCCACCCTAGTCCTATATAAGTACTCAATGAATCCATGTCACCCCCCTTGTCCTATATAAGTACTCAATGACCCCATGTGACCCCCCTAGTCCTATATAAGTACTCAATGACCCCATGTGACCCACCCTAGTCCTATATAAGTACTCAATGACCCCATGTGACCCCCCCATGTCCTATATAAGTACTCAATGACCCCATGTGACCCCCCATGACCTATATAAGTACTCAATGACCCCATGTGACCCCCCTAGTCCTATATAAGTACTCAATGACCCCATGTGACCCCCCTAGTCCTATATAAATACTCAATGACGCCATGTGACCCACCCTAGTCCTATATAAGTACTCAATGACCCCATGTGACCCCCCTAGTCCTATATAAATGCTCAATGACCCCATGTGACCCACCCTAGTCCTATATAAGTACTCAATGACCCCATGTGACCCCCCCATGACCTATATAAGTACTCAATGACCCCATGTGACCCCCCTAGTCCTATATAAATACTCAATGACCCCATGTGACCCACCCTAGTCCTATATAAGTACTCAATGACCCCATGTGACCCCCCTAGTCCTATATAAGTACTCAATGACCCCATGTCACCCCCCATGACTTATATAAGTACTCAATGATCCCATGTGACCCCCCTAGTCCTACATAAGTACTCAATGACCCCTTGTGACCCCCCTAGTCCTATATAAATACTCAATAACCCCATGTGACCCACCCTAGTCCTATATAAGTACTCAATGACCCCATGTGACCCCCCCATGACCTATATAAGTACTCAATGACCCCATGTGACCCCCCTAGTCCTATATAAGTACTCAATGACCCCATGTGACCCCCCTTGTCCTATATAAGTACTCAATGACCCCATGTGACCCCCCTAGTCCTATATAAGTACTCAATGACCCCATGTGACCCCCATAGTCCTATATCAGTACTCAATGACCACATGTGACCCAACCTAGTCCTATATAAGTACTCAATGACCCCATGTGACCCCCCTAGTCCTATATAAGTACTCAATGACCCCATGTGACCCCCCTAGTCCTATATAAGTACTCAATGACCCCATGTGACCCCCCTAGTCCTATATAAGTACTCAATGACCCCATGTGAACCACCCTAGTCCTTTATAAGTACTCAATGACCCCATGTGACCCCCCTTGTCCTATATAAGTACTCAATGACCCCATGTGACCCCCCCATGTCCTATATAAGTACTCAATGACCCCTTGTGACCCCCCTAGTCCTATATAAGTACTCAATGACCCCATGTGACCCACCCTAGTCCTATATAAGTACTCAATGACCCCATGTGACCCCCCCATGTCCTATATAAGTACTCAATGACCCCATGTGACCCCCCTTGTCCTATATAAGTACTCAATGACCCCATGTGATCCCCCATGACCTATATAAGTACTCAATGACCCCATGTGACCCCCCTAGTTATATATAAGTACTCAATGACCCCATGTGACCCCCCTAGTCCTATATAAATACTCAATGACCCCATGTGACCCACCCTAGTCCTATATAAGTACTCAATGAATCCATGTCACCCCCCTTGTCCTATATAAGTACTCAATGACCCCATGTGACCCCCCTAGTCCTATATAAGTACTCAATGACCCCATGTGACCCACCCTAGTCCTATATAAGTACTCAATGACCCCATGTGACCCCCCCATGTCCTATATAAGTACTCAATGACCCCATGTGACCCCCCATGACCTATATAAGTACTCAATGACCCCATGTGACCCCCCTAGTCCTATATAAGTACTCAATGACCCCATGTGACCCCCATAGTCCTATATAAATACTCAATGACCCCATGTGACCCACCCTAGTCCTATATAAGTACTCAATGACCCCATGTGACCCCCCCATGACCTATATAAGTACTCAATGACCCCATGTGACCCCCCTAGTCCTATATAAATACTCAATGACCCCATGTGACCCCCCATGACTTATATAAGTACTCAATGACCCCATGTGACCCCCCTAGTCCTATATAAGTACTCAATGACCCCTTGTGACCCCCCTAGTCCTATATAAATACTCAATGACCCCATGTGACCCACCCTAGTCCTATATAAGTACTCAATGACCCCATGTGACCCCCCCCCTGTCCTATATAAGTACTCAATGACCCCATGTGACCCCCCTTGTCCTATATAAGTACTCAATGACCCCATGTGACCCCCCTAGTCCTATATAAATACTCAATGACCCCATGTGACCCCCCATGACCTATATAAGTACTCAATGACCCCATGTGACCCCCCTAGTCCTATATAAGTACTCAATGACCCCATGTGACCCCCCATGACTTATATAAGTACTCAATGACCCCATGTGACCCCCCTAGTCCTATATAAATACTCAATGACCCCATGTGACCCCCCTTGTCCTATATAAGTACTCAATGACCCCATGTGAACCCCCTAGTCCTATATAAGTACTCAATGACCCCATGTGACCCCCATAGTCCTATATCAGTACTCAATGACCCCATGTGACCCCCCCATGACCTATATAAGTACTCAATGACCCCATGTGACCCCCCTAGTCCTATATAAGTACTCAATGACCCCATGTGACCCCCCCATGACCTATATAAGTACTCAATGACCCCATGTGACCCCCCTAGTCCTATATAAGTACTCAATGACCCCATGTGACCCCCCTAGTCCTATATAAGTACTCAATGACCCCATGTGACCCACCCTAGTCCTATATAAGTACTCAATGACCCCATGTGACCCCCCCATGACCTATATAAGTACTCAATGACCCCATGTGACCCCCCTAGTCCTATATAAGTACTCAATGACCCCATGTGACCCCCCTTGTCCTATATAAGTACTCAATGACCCCATGTGAATCCCCTAGTCCTATATAAGTACTCAATGACCCCATGTGACCCCCATAGTCCTATATCAGTACTCAATGACCCCATGTGACCCCCCCATGACCTATATAAGTACTCAATGACCCCATGTGACCCCCCTAGTCCTATATAAGTACTCAATGACCCCATGTGACCCCCCCATGACCTATATAAGTACTCAATGACCCCATGTGACCCCCCTAGTCCTATATAAGTACTCAATGACCCCATGTGACCCCCCTAGTCCTATATAAGTACTCAATGACCCCATGTGACCCACCCTAGTCCTATATAAGTACTCAATGACCCCATGTGACCCCCCCATGACCTATATAAGTACTCAATGACCCCATGTGACCCCCCTAGTCCTATATAAGTACTCAATGACCCCATGTGACCCCCCCCCCCTGTCCTATATAAGTACTCAATGACCCCATGTGACCCCCCTTGTCCTATATAAGTACTCAATGACCCCATGTGACCCACCCTAGTCCTATATAAGTACTCAATGACCCCATGTGACCCCCCCATGACCTATATAAGTACTGAATGACCCCATGTGACCCCCCTAGTCCTATATAAGTACTCAATGACCCCATGTGACCCCCCCATGACCTATATAAGTACTCAATGACCCCATGTGACCCCCCTAGTCCTATATAAGTACTCAATGACCCCATGTGACCCCCCTAGTCCTATATAAGTACTCAATGACCCCATGTGACCCACCCTAGTCCTTTATAAGTACTCAATGAATCCATGTGACCCCCCTTGTCCTATATAAGTACTCAATGACCCCATGTGACCCCCCTAGTCCTATATAAGTACTCAATGACCCCATGTGACCCACCCTAGTCCTATATAAGTACTCAATGACCCCATGTGACCCCCCCATGACCTATATAAGTACTCAATGACCCCATGTGACCCCCCTAGTCCTATATAAGTACTCAATGACCCCATGTGACCCCCCTAGTCCTATATAAGTACTCAATGACCCCATGTGACCCACCCTAGTCCTATGTAAGTACTGAATGACCCCATGTGACCCCCCTAGTCCTATATAAGTACTCAATGACCCCAAGTGACCCCCCCATGACCTATATAAGTACTCAATGACCCCATGTGACCCCCCTAGTCCTATATAAGTACTCAATGACCCCATGTGACCCCCCTAGTCCTATATAAGTACTCAATGACCCCATGTGAACCACCCTAGTCCTTTATAAGTACTCAATGACCCCATGTGACCCCCCTTGTCCTATATAAGTACTCAATGACCCCATGTGACCCCCCCATGTCCTATATAAGTACTCAATGACCCCTTGTGACCCCCCTAGTCCTATATAAGTACTCAATGACCCCATGTGACCCACCCTAGTCCTATATAAGTACTCAATGACCCCATGTGACCCCCCCATGTCCTATATAAGTACTCAATGACCCCATGTGACCCCCCTTGTCCTATATAAGTACTCAATGACCCCATGTGACCCCCCATGACCTATATAAGTACTCAATGACCCCATGTGACCCCCCTAGTTATATATAAGTACTCAATGACCCCATGTGACCCCCCTAGTCCTATATAAATACTCAATGACCCCATGTGACCCACCCTAGTCCTATATAAGTACTCAATGAATCCATGTCACCCCCCTTGTCCTATATAAGTACTCAATGACCCCATGTGACCCCCCTAGTCCTATATAAGTACTCAATGACCCCATGTGACCCACCCTAGTCCTATATAAGTACTCAATGACCCCATGTGACCCCCCCATGTCCTATATAAGTACTCAATGACCCCATGTGACCCCCCATGACCTATATAAGTACTCAATGACCCCATGTGACCCCCCTAGTCCTATATAAGTACTCAATGACCCCATGTGACCCCCCTAGTCCTATATAAATACTCAATGACCCCATGTGACCCACCCTAGTCCTATATAAGTACTCAATGACCCCATGTGACCCCCCTAGTCCTATATAAATGCTCAATGACCCCATGTGACCCACCCTAGTCCTATATAAGTACTCAATGACCCCATGTGACCCCCCCATGACCTATATAAGTACTCAATGACCCCATGTGACCCCCCTAGTCCTATATAAATACTCAATGACCCCATGTGACCCACCCTAGTCCTATATAAGTACTCAATGACCCCATGTGACCCCCCTAGTCCTATATAAGTACTCAATGACCCCATGTCACCCCCCATGACTTATATAAGTACTCAATGACCCCATGTGACCCCCCTAGTCCTACATAAGTACTCAATGACCCCTTGTGACCCCCCTAGTCCTATATAAATACTCAATAACCCCATGTGACCCACCCTAGTCCTATATAAGTACTCAATGACCCCATGTGACCCCCCCATGACCTATATAAGTACTCAATGACCCCATGTGACCCCCCTAGTCCTATATAAGTACTCAATGACCCCATGTGACCCCCCTTGTCCTATATAAGTACTCAATGACCCCATGTGACCCCCCTAGTCCTATATAAGTACTCAATGACCCCATGTGACCCCCATAGTCCTATATCAGTACTCAATGACCACATGTGACCCAACCTAGTCCTATATAAGTACTCAATGACCCCATGTGACCCCCCTAGTCCTATATAAGTACTCAATGACCCCATGTGACCCCCCTAGTCCTATATAAGTACTCAATGACCCCATGTGACCCCCCTAGTCCTATATAAGTACTCAATGACCCCATGTGAACCACCCTAGTCCTTTATAAGTACTCAATGACCCCATGTGACCCCCCTTGTCCTATATAAGTACTCAATGACCCCATGTGACCCCCCCATGTCCTATATAAGTACTCAATGACCCCTTGTGACCCCCCTAGTCCTATATAAGTACTCAATGACCCCATGTGACCCACCCTAGTCCTATATAAGTACTCAATGACCCCATGTGACCCCCCCATGTCCTATATAAGTACTCAATGACCCCATGTGACCCCCCTTGTCCTATATAAGTACTCAATGACCCCATGTGATCCCCCATGACCTATATAAGTACTCAATGACCCCATGTGACCCCCCTAGTTATATATAAGTACTCAATGACCCCATGTGACCCCCCTAGTCCTATATAAATACTCAATGACCCCATGTGACCCACCCTAGTCCTATATAAGTACTCAATGAATCCATGTCACCCCCCTTGTCCTATATAAGTACTCAATGACCCCATGTGACCCCCCTAGTCCTATATAAGTACTCAATGACCCCATGTGACCCACCCTAGTCCTATATAAGTACTCAATGACCCCATGTGACCCCCCCATGTCCTATATAAGTACTCAATGACCCCATGTGACCCCCCATGACCTATATAAGTACTCAATGACCCCATGTGACCCCCCTAGTCCTATATAAGTACTCAATGACCCCATGTGACCCCCCTAGTCCTATATAAATACTCAATGACCCCATGTGACCCACCCTAGTCCTATATAAGTACTCAATGACCCCATGTGACCCCCCCATGACCTATATAAGTACTCAATGACCCCATGTGACCCCCCTAGTCCTGTATAAATACTCAATGACCCCATGTGACCCCCCATGACTTATATAAGTACTCAATGACCCCATGTGACCCCCCTAGTCCTATATAAGTACTCAATGACCCCTTGTGACCCCCCTAGTCCTATATAAATACTCAATGACCCCATGTGACCCACCCTAGTCCTATATAAGTACTCAATGACCCCATGTGACCCCCCCCCCCCTGTCCTATATAAGTACTCAATGACCCCATGTGACCCCCCTTGTCCTATATAAGTACTCAATGACCCCATGTGACCCCCCTAGTCCTATATAAATACTCAATGACCCCATGTGACCCCCCATGACCTATATAAGTACTCAATGACCCCATGTGACCCCCCTAGTCCTAAATAAGTACTCAATGACCCCATGTGACCCCCCATGACTTATATAAGTACTCAATGACCCCATGTGACCCCCCTAGTCCTATATAAATACTCAATGACCCCATGTGACCCCCCTTGTCCTATATAAGTACTCAATGACCCCATGTGAACCCCCTAGTCCTATATAAGTACTCAATGACCCCATGTGACCCCCATAGTCCTATATCAGTACTCAATGACCCCATGTGACCCCCCCATGACCTATATAAGTACTCAATGACCCCATGTGACCCCCCTAGTCCTATATAAGTACTCAATGACCCCATGTGACCCCCCCATGACCTATATAAGTACTCAATGACCCCATGTGACCCCCCTAGTCCTATATAAGTACTCAATGACCCCATGTGACCCCCCCTAGTCCTATATAAGTACTCAATGACCCCATGTGACCCACCCTAGTCCTATATAAGTACTCAATGACCCCATGTGACCCCCCCATGACCTATATAAGTACTCAATGACCCCATGTGACCCCCCTAGTCCTATATAAGTACTCAATGACCCCATGTGACCCCCCTTGTCCTATATAAGTACTCAATGACCCCATGTGAACCCCCTAGTCCTATATAAGTACTCAATGACCCCATGTGACCCCCATAGTCCTATATCAGTACTCAATGACCCCATGTGACCCCCCCATGACCTATATAAGTACTCAATGACCCCATGTGACCCCCCTAGTCCTATATAAGTACTCAATGACCCCATGTGACCCCCCCATGACCTATATAAGTACTCAATGACCCCATGTGACCCCCCTAGTCCTATATAAGTACTCAATGACCCCATGTGACCCCCCTAGTCCTATATAAGTACTCAATGACCCCATGTGACCCACCCTAGTCCTATATAAGTACTCAATGACCCCATGTGACCCCCCCCATGACCTATATAAGTACTCAATGACCCCATGTGACCCCCCTAGTCCTATATAAGTACTCAATGACCCCATGTGACCCCCCCCCCTGTCCTATATAAGTACTCAATGACCCCATGTGACCCCCCTTGTCCTATATAAGTACTCAATGACCCCATGTGACCCACCCTAGTCCTATATAAGTACTCAATGACCCCATGTGACCCCCCCATGACCTATATAAGTACTGAATGACCCCATGTGACCCCCCCTAGTCCTATATAAGTACTCAATGACCCCATGTGACCCCCCCATGACCTATATAAGTACTCAATGACCCCATGTGACCCCCCTAGTCCTATATAAGTACTCAATGACCCCATGTGACCCCCCTAGTCCTATATAAGTACTCAATGACCCCATGTGACCCACCCTAGTCCTTTATAAGTACTCAATGAATCCATGTGACCCCCCTTGTCCTATATAAGTACTCAATGACCCCATGTGACCCCCCGTGACCTATATAAGTACTCAATGACCCCATGTGACCCCCCTAGTCCTATATAAGTACTCAATGACCCCATGTGACCCGCCTAGTCCTATATAAATACTCAATGACCCCATGTGACCCACCCTAGTCCTATATAAGTACTCAATGACCCCATGTGACCCCCCTAGTCCTATATAAGTACTCAATGACTCCATGTGACCCACCCTAGTCCTATATAAGTACTCAATGACCCCATGTGACCCCCCTTGTCCTATATAAGTACTCAATGACCCCATGTGACCCCCCTAGTCCTATATAAGTACTCAATGACCCCATGTGACCCACCCTAGTCCTATATAAGTACTCAATGACCCAGTGTGACCCCCCATGACCTATATAAGTACTCAATGACCCCATGTGACCCCCCTAGTTATATATAAGTACTCAATGACCCCATGTGACCCCCCTTGTCCTATATAAGTACTCAATGACCCCATGTGACCCCCCTAGTCCTATATAAATACTCAATGACCCCATGTGACCCCCCATGACCTATATAAGTACTCAATGACCCCATGTGACCCCCCTAGTCCTATATAAGTACTCAATGACCCCATGTGACCCCCCATGACTTATATAAGTACTCAATGACCCCATGTGACCCCCCTAGTCCTATATAAATACTCAATGACCCCATGTGACCCCCCTTGTCCTATATAAGTACTCAATGACCCCATGTGAACCCCCTAGTCCTATATAAGTACTCAATGACCCCATGTGACCCCCATAGTCCTATATCAGTACTCAATGACCCCATGTGACCCCCCATGACCTATATAAGTACTCAATGACCCCATGTGACCCCCCTAGTCCTATATAAGTACTCAATGACCCCATGTGACCCCCCCATGACCTATATAAGTACTCAATGACCCCATGTGACCCCCCTAGTCCTATATAAGTACTCAATGACCCCATGTGACCCCCCTAGTCCTATATAAGTACTCAATGACCCCATGTGACCCACCCTAGTCCTATATAAGTACTCAATGACCCCATGTGACCCCCCCATGACCTATATAAGTACTCAATGACCCCATGTGACCCCCCTAGTCCTATATAAGTACTCAATGACCCCATGTGACCCCCCTTGTCCTATATAAGTACTCAATGACCCCATGTGAACCCCCTAGTCCTATATAAGTACTCAATGACCCCATGTGACCCCCATAGTCCTATATCAGTACTCAATGACCCCATGTGACCCCCCCATGACCTATATAAGTACTCAATGACCCCATGTGACCCCCCTAGTCCTATATAAGTACTCAATGACCCCATGTGACCCCCCCATGACCTATATAAGTACTCAATGACCCCATGTGACCCCCCTAGTCCTATATAAGTACTCAATGACCCCATGTGACCCCCCTAGTCCTATATAAGTACTCAATGACCCCATGTGACCCACCCTAGTCCTATATAAGTACTCAATGACCCCATGTGACCCCCCCATGACCTATATAAGTACTCAATGACCCCATGTGACCCCCCTAGTCCTATATAAGTACTCAATGACCCCATGTGACCCCCCCCCCCTGTCCTATATAAGTACTCAATGACCCCATGTGACCCCCCTTGTCCTATATAAGTACTCAATGACCCCATGTGACCCACCCTAGTCCTATATAAGTACTCAATGACCCCATGTGACCCCCCCATGACCTATATAAGTACTGAATGACCCCATGTGACCCCCCTAGTCCTATATAAGTACTCAATGACCCCATGTGACCCCCCCATGACCTATATAAGTACTCAATGACCCCATGTGACCCCCCTAGTCCTATATAAGTACTCAATGACCCCATGTGACCCCCCTAGTCCTATATAAGTACTCAATGACCCCATGTGACCCACCCTAGTCCTTTATAAGTACTCAATGAATCCATGTGACCCCCCTTGTCCTATATAAGTACTCAATGACCCCATGTGACCCCCCGTGACCTATATAAGTACTCAATGACCCCATGTGACCCCCCTAGTCCTATATAAGTACTCAATGACCCCATGTGACCCGCCTAGTCCTATATAAATACTCAATGACCCCATGTGACCCACCCTAGTCCTATATAAGTACTCAATGACCCCATGTGACCCCCCTAGTCCTATATAAGTACTCAATGACTCCATGTGACCCACCCTAGTCCTATATAAGTACTCAATGACCCCATGTGACCCCCCTTGTCCTATATAAGTACTCAATGACCCCATGTGACCCCCCTAGTCCTATATAAGTACTCAATGACCCCATGTGACCCACCCTAGTCCTATATAAGTACTCAATGACCCAGTGTGACCCCCCATGACCTATATAAGTACTCAATGACCCCATGTGACCCCCCTAGTTATATATAAGTACTCAATGACCCCATGTGACCCCCCTAGTCCTATATAAATACTGAATGACCCCATGTGACCCACCCTAGTCCTATATAAGTACTCAATGACCCCATGTGACCCCCCATGACCTATATAAGTACTCAATGACCCCATGTGACCCCCCTAGTCCTATATAAGTACTCAATGACCCCATGTGACCCCCCTAGTCCTATATAAATACTCAATGACCCCATGTGACCCACCCTAGTCCTATATAAGTACTCAATGACCCCATGTGACCCCCCCATGACCTATATAAGTACTCAATGACCCCATGTGACCCCCCTAGTCCTATATAAATACTCAATGACCCCATGTGACCCACCCTAGTCCTATATAAGTACTCAATGACCCCATGTGACCCCCCCATGTCCTATATAAGTACTCAATGACCCCATGTGACCCCCCATGACTTATATAAGTACTCAATGACCCCATGTGACCCCCCTAGTCCTATATAAGTACTCAATGACCCCTTGTGACCCCCCTAGTCCTATATAAATACTCAATGACCCCATGTGACCCACCCTAGTCCTATATAAGTACTCAATGACCCCATGTGACCCCCCCATGACCTATATAAGTACTCAATGACCCCATGTGACCCCCCTAGTCCTATATAAGTACTCAATGACCCCATGTGACCCCCCTTGTCCTATATAAGTACTCAATGACCCCATGTGACCCCCCTAGTCCTATATAAGTACTCAATGACCCCATGTGACCCCCATAGTCCTATATCAGTACTCAATGACCCCATGTGACCCAACCTAGTCCTATATAAGTACTCAATGACCCCATGTGACCCCCCTAGTCCTATATAAGTACTCAATGACCCCATGTGACCCCCCCATGTCCTATATAAGTACTCAATGACCCCATGTGACCCCCCTTGTCCTATATAAGTACTCAATGACCCCATGTGACCCCCCTAGTCCTATATAAGTACTCAATGACCCCATGTGACCCCCCTAGTCCTATATAAATACTCAATGACCCCATGTGACCCACCCTAGTCCTATATAAGTACTCAATGACCCCATGTGACCCCCCCATGACCTATATAAGTACTCAATGACCCCATGTGACCCCCCTAGTCCTATATAAGTACTCAATGACCCCCATGTGACCCCCCTAGTCTTATATAAGTACGCAATGACCCCATGTGACCCACCCTAGTCCTATATAAGTACTCAATGACCCCATGTGACCCCCCCATGACCTATATAAGTACTCAATGACCCCATGTGACCCCCCTAGTCCTATATAAGTACTCAATGACCCCATGTGACCCCCCTAGTTATATATAAGTACTCAATGACCCCATGTGACCCCCCTAGTCCTATATAAATACTCAATGACCCCATGTGACCCACCCTAGTCCTATATAAGTACTCAATGACCCCATGTGACCCCCCTAGTCCTATATAAGTACTCAATGACCCCATGTGACCCCCCTAGTCCTATATAAGTACTCAATGACCCCATGTGACCCACCCTAGTCCTATATAAGTACTCAATGACTCCATGTGACCCACCCTAGTCCTATATAAGTACTCAATGACCCCATGTGACCCCCCTTGTCCTATATAAGTACTCAATGACCCCATGTGACCCCCCTAGTCCTATATAAGTACTCAATGACCCCATGTGACCCACCCTAGTCCTATATAAGTACTCAATGACCCAGTGTGACCCCCCATGACCTATATAAGTACTCAATGACCCCATGTGACCCCCCTAGTTATATATAAGTACTCAATGACCCCATGTGACCCCCCTAGTCCTATATAAATACTCAATGACCCCATGTGACCCACCCTAGTCCTATATAAGTACTCAATGACCCCATGTGACCCCCCCATGACCTATATAAGTACTCAATGACCCCATGTGACCCCCCTAGTCCTATATAAGTACTCAATGACCCCATGTGACCCCCCTAGTCCTATATAAATACTCAATGACCCCATGTGACCCACCCTAGTCCTATATAAGTACTCAATGACCCCATGTGACCCCCCCATGACCTATATAAGTACTCAATGACCCCATGTGACCCCCCTAGTCCTATATAAATACTCAATGACCCCATGTGACCCACCCTAGTCCTATATAAGTACTCAATGACCCCATGTGACCCCCCCATGTCCTATATAAGTACTCAATGACCCCATGTGACCCTCCATGACTTATATAAGTACTCAATGACCCCATGTGACCCCCCTAGTCCTATATAAATACTCAATGACCCCATGTGACCCACCCTAGTCCTATATAAGTACTCAATGACCCCATGTGACCCCCCCATGACCTATATAAGTACTCAATGACCCCTTGTGACCCCCCTAGTCCTATATAAATACTCAATGACCCCATGTGACCCACCCTAGTCCTATATAAGTACTCAATGACCCCATGTGACCCCCCCATGACCTATATAAGTACTCAATGACCCCATGTGACCCCCCTAGTCCTATATAAGTACTCAATGACCCCATGTGACCCCCCTTGTCCTATATAAGTACTCAATGACCCCATGTGACCCCCCTAGTCCTATATAAGTACTCAATGACCCCATGTGACCCCCATAGTCCTATATCAGTACTCAATGACCCCATGTGACCCAACCTAGTCCTATATAAGTACTCAATGACCCCATGTGACCCCCCTAGTCCTATATAAGTACTCAATGACCCCATGTGACCCCCCATGTCCTATATAAGTACTCAATGACCCCATGTGACCCCCCCATGTCCTATATAAGTACTCAATGACCCCATGTGACCCCCCTAGTCCTATATAAGTACTCAATGACCCCATGTGACCCTCCTAGTCCTATATAAATACTCAATGACCCCATGTGACCCACCCTAGTCCTATATAAGTACTCAATGACCCCGTGTGACCCAACCTAGTCCTATATAAGTACTCAATGACCCCATGTGACCCCCCCATGTCCTATATAAGTACTCAATGACCCCATGTGACCCCCCCATGACCTATATAAGTACTCAATGACCCCATGTGACCCCCCCATGTCCTATATAAGTACTCAATGACCCCATCTGACCCCCCCATGACCTATATAAGTACTCAATGACCCCATGTGACCCCCCATGACCTATATAAGTACTCAATGACCCCATGTGACCCCCCTAGTCCTATATAAGTACTCAATGACCCCATGTGACCCTCCTAGTCCTATATAAATACTCAATGACCCCATGTGACCCACCCTAGTCCTATATAAGTACTCAATGACCCCGTGTGACCCAACCTAGTCCTATATAAGTACTCAATGACCCCGTGTGACCCAACCTAGTCCTATATAAGTACTCAATGACCCCATGTGACCCCCCCCCCTGTCCTATATAAGTACTCAATGACCCCATGTGACCCCCCTTGTCCTATATAAGTACTCAATGACCCCATGTGACCCCCCTTGTCCTATATAAGTACTCAATGACCACATGTGACCCCCCTAGTCCTATATAAGTACTCAATGACCCCATGTGACCCACCCTAGTCCTATATAAGTACTCAATGACCCCATGTGACCCCCCCCATGTCCTATATAAGTACTCAATGACCCCATGTGACCCCCCTAGTCCTATATAAGTACTCAATGACCCCATGTGACCCCCCTAGTCCTATATAAGTACTCAATGACCCCATGTGACCCCCATAGTCCTATATCAGTACTCAATGACCCCATGTGACCCCCCTTGTCCTATATAAGTACTCAATGACCCCATGTGACCCCCCTAGTCCTATATAAGTACTCAATGACCCCATGTGACCCCCCTAGTCCTATATAAATACTCAATGACCCCATGTGACCCACCCTAGTCCTATATAAGTACTCAATGACCCCATGTGACCCCCCCATGACCTATATAAGTACTCAATGACCCCATGTGACCCCCCTAGTCCTATATAAGTACTCAATGACCCCATGTGACCCACCCTAGTCCTATATAAGTACTCAATGACCCAGTGTGACCCCCCCATGTCCTATATAAGTACTCAATGACCCCATGTGACCCCCCATGACCCATATAAGTACTCAATGACCCCATGTGACCCCCCTAGTCCTATATAAGTACTCATTGACCCCATGTGACCCCCCTAGTCCTATATAAATACTCAATGACCCCATGTGACCCACCCTAGTCCTATATAAGTACTCAATGACCCCATGTGACCCCCCCATGACCTATATAAGTACTCAATGACCCCATGTGACCCCCCTAGTCCTATATAAGTACTCAATGACCCCATGTGACCCCCCCATGTCCTATATAAGCACTCAATGACCCCATGTGACCCCTCTAGTCCTATATAAGTACTCAATGACCCCATGTGACCCCCCCATGTCCTATATAAGTACTCAATGACTCCTTGTGACCCCCCTAGTCCTATATAAGTACTCAATGACCCCATGTGACCCCCCTAGTCCTATATAAGTACTCAATAACCCCATGTGACCCACCCTAGTCCTATATAAGTACTCAATGACCCCATGTGACCCCCCCATGACCTACCCCATGTGACCCCCCCATGACCAATATAAGTACTGAATGACCCCATGTGACCCCCCTAGTCCTATATAAGTACTCAATGACCCCATGTGACCACCCCATGACCTATATAAGTACTCAATGACCCCATGTGACCCCCCTAGTCCTATATAAGTACTCAATGACCCCATGTGACCCCCCTAGTCCTATATAAGTACTCAATGACCCCATGTGAACCACCCTAGTCCTTTATAAGTACTCAATGACCCCATGTGACCCCCCTTGTCCTATATAAGTACTCAATGACCCCATGTGACCCCCCTAGTCCTATATAAGTACTCAATGACCCCATGTGACCCACCCTAGTCCTATATAAGTACTCAATGACCCCATGTGACCCCCCCATGTCCTATATAAGTACTCAATGACCCCATGTGACCCCCCATGACCTATATAAGTACTCAATGACCCCATGTGACCCCCCTAGTCCTATATAAGTACTCAATGACCCCATGTGAACCACCCTAGTCCTTTATAAGTACTCAATGACCCCATGTGACCCCCCTTGTCCTATATAAGTACTCAATGACCCCATGTGACCCCCCTAGTCCTATATAAGTACTCAATGACCCCATGTGACCCACCCTAGTCCTATATAAGTACTCAATGACCCCATGTGACCCCCCCATGTCCTATATAAGTACTCAATGACCCCATGTGACCCCCCTAGTCCTATATAAGTACTCAATGACCCCATGTGACCCACCCTAGTCCTATATAAGTACTCAATGACCCCATGTGACCCCCCCATGTCCTATATAAGTACTCAATGACCCCATGTGACCCCCCATGACTTATATAAGTACTCAATGACCCCATGTGACCCCCCTAGTCCTATATAAGTACTCAATGACCCCTTGTGACCCCCCTAGTCCTATATAAATACTCAATGACCCCATGTGACCCACCCTAGTCCTATATAAGTACTCAATGACCCCATGTGACCCCCCCATGACCTATATAAGTACTCAATGACCCCATGTGACCCCCCTAGTCCTATATAAGTACTCAATGACCCCATGTGACCCCCCTTGTCCTATATAAGTACTCAATGACCCCATGTGACCCCCCTAGTCCTATATAAGTACTCAATGACCCCATGTGACCCCCATAGTCCTATATCAGTACTCAATGACCCCATGTGACCCAACCTAGTCCTATATAAGTACTCAATGACCCCATGTGACCCCCCTAGTCCTATATAAGTACTCAATGACCCCATGTGACCCCCCCATGTCCTATATAAGTACTCAATGACCCCATGTGACCCCCCTTGTCCTATATAAGTACTCAATGACCCCATGTGACCCCCCTAGTCCTATATAAGTACTCAATGACCCCATGTGACCCCCCTAGTCCTATATAAATACTCAATGACCCCATGTGACCCACCCTAGTCCTATATAAGTACTCAATGACCCCATGTGACCCCCCCATGACCTATATAAGTACTCAATGACCCCATGTGACCCCCCTAGTCCTATATAAGTACTCAATGACCCCATGTGACCCCCCTAGTCCTATATAAGTACGCAATGACCCCATGTGACCCACCCTAGTCCTATATAAGTACTCAATGACCCCATGTGACCCCCCCATGACCTATATAAGTACTCAATGACCCCATGTGACCCCCCTAGTCCTATATAAGTACTCAATGACCCCATGTGACCCCCCTAGTTATATATAAGTACTCAATGACCCCATGTGACCCCCCTAGTCCTATATAAATACTCAATGACCCCATGTGACCCACCCTAGTCCTATATAAGTACTCAATGACCCCATGTGACCCCCCTAGTCCTATATAAGTACTCAATGACCCCATGTGACCCCCCTAGTCCTATATAAGTACTCAATGACCCCATGTGACCCACCCTAGTCCTATATAAGTACTCAATGACTCCATGTGACCCACCCTAGTCCTATATAAGTACTCAATGACCCCATGTGACCCCCCTTGTCCTATATAAGTACTCAATGACCCCATGTGACCCCCCTAGTCCTATATAAGTACTCAATGACCCCATGTGACCCACCCTAGTCCTATATAAGTACTCAATGACCCAGTGTGACCCCCCATGACCTATATAAGTACTCAATGACCCCATGTGACCCCCCTAGTTATATATAAGTACTCAATGACCCCATGTGACCCCCCTAGTCCTATATAAATACTCAATGACCCCATGTGACCCACCCTAGTCCTATATAAGTACTCAATGACCCCATGTGACCCCCCCATGACCTATATAAGTACTCAATGACCCCATGTGACCCCCCTAGTCCTATATAAGTACTCAATGACCCCATGTGACCCCCCTAGTCCTATATAAATACTCAATGACCCCATGTGACCCACCCTAGTCCTATATAAGTACTCAATGACCCCATGTGACCCCCCCATGACCTATATAAGTACTCAATGACCCCATGTGACCCCCCTAGTCCTATATAAATACTCAATGACCCCATGTGACCCACCCTAGTCCTATATAAGTACTCAATGACCCCATGTGACCCCCCCATGTCCTATATAAGTACTCAATGACCCCATGTGACCCTCCATGACTTATATAAGTACTCAATGACCCCATGTGACCCCCCTAGTCCTATATAAGTACTCAATGACCCCTTGTGACCCCCCTAGTCCTATATAAATACTCAATGACCCCATGTGACCCACCCTAGTCCTATATAAGTACTCAATGACCCCATGTGACCCCCCCCATGACCTATATAAGTACTCAATGACCCCATGTGACCCCCCTAGTCCTATATAAGTACTCAATGACCCCATGTGACCCCCCTTGTCCTATATAAGTACTCAATGACCCCATGTGACCCCCCTAGTCCTATATAAGTACTCAATGACCCCATGTGACCCCCATAGTCCTATATCAGTACTCAATGACCCCATGTGACCCAACCTAGTCCTATATAAGTACTCAATGACCCCATGTGACCCCCCTAGTCCTAAATAAGTACTCAATGACCCCATGTGACCCCCCTAGTCCTATATAAATACTCAATGACCCCATGTGACCCACCCTAGTCCTATATAAGTACTCAATGACCCCATGTGACCCCCCCATGACCTATATAAGTACTCAATGACCCCATGTGACCCCCCTAGTCCTATATAAGTACTCAATGACCCCATGTGACCCCCCTTGTCCTATATAAGTACTCAATGACCCCATGTGACCCCCCTAGTCCTATATAAGTACTCAATGACCCCATGTGACCCCCATAGTCCTATATCAGTACTCAATGACCCCATGTGACCCAACCTAGTCCTATATAAGTACTCAATGACCCCATGTGACCCCCCTAGTCCTATATAAGTACTCAATGACCCCATGTGACCCCCCATGTCCTATATAAGTACTCAATGACCCCATGTGACCCCCCTTGTCCTATATAAGTACTCAATGACCCCATGTGACCCCCCTAGTCCTATATAAGTACTCAATGACCCCATGTGACCCCCCTAGTCCTATATAAGTACTCAATGACCCCATGTGACCCCCCCATGACCTATATAAGTACTCAATGACCCCATGTGACCCCCCCATGTCCTATATAAGTACTCAATGACCCCATCTGACCCCCCCATGACCTATATAAGTACTCAATGACCCCATGTGACCCCCCCATGTCCTATATAAGTACTCAATGACCCCATGTGACCCCCCTAGTCCTATATAAGTACTCAATGACCCCATGTGACCCTCCTAGTCCTATATAAATACTCAATGACCCCATGTGACCCACCCTAGTCCTATATAAGTACTCAATGACCCCGTGTGACCCAACCTAGTCCTATATAAGTACTCAATGACCCCATGTGACCACCCCATGTCCTATATAAGTACTCAATGACCCCATGTGACCCCCCCATGACCTATATAAGTACTCAATGACCCCATGTGACCCCCCCATGTCCTATATAAGTACTCAATGACCCCATCTGACCCCCCCATGACCTATATAAGTACTCAATGACCCCATGTGACCCCCCATGACCTATATAAGTACTCAATGACCCCATGTGACCCCCCTAGTCCTATATAAGTACTCAATGACCCCATGTGACCCTCCTAGTCCTATATAAATACTCAATGACCCCATGTGACCCACCCTAGTCCTATATAAGTACTCAATGACCCCGTGTGACCCAACCTAGTCCTATATAAGTACTCAATGACCCCGTGTGACCCAACCTAGTCCTATATAAGTACTCAATGACCCCATGTGACCCCCCCCCCCCTGTCCTATATAAGTACTCAATGACCCCATGTGACCCCCCTTGTCCTATATAAGTACTCAATGACCCCATGTGACCCCCCTTGTCCTATATAAGTACTCAATGACCACATGTGACCCCCCTAGTCCTATATAAGTACTCAATGACCCCATGTGACCCACCCTAGTCCTATATAAGTACTCAATGACCCCATGTGACCCCCCCATGTCCTATATAAGTACTCAATGACCCCATGTGACCCCCCTAGTCCTATATAAGTACTCAATGACCCCATGTGACCCCCCTAGTCCTATATAAGTACTCAATGACCTCATGTGACCCCCATAGTCCTATATCAGTACTCAATGACCCCATGTGACCCCCCTTGTCCTATATAAGTACTCAATGACCCCATGTGACCCCCCTAGTCCTATATAAGTACTCAATGACCCCATGTGACCCCCCTAGTCCTATATAAATACTCAATGACCCCATGTGACCCACCCTAGTCCTATATAAGTACTCAATGACCCCATGTGACCCCCCCATGACCTATATAAGTACTCAATGACCCCATGTGACCCCCCTAGTCCTATATAAGTACTCAATGACCCCATGTGACCCACCCTAGTCCTATATAAGTACTCAATGACCCAGTGTGACCCCCCCATGTCCTATATAAGTACTCAATGACCCCATGTGACCCCCCATGACCCATATAAGTACTCAATGACCCCATGTGACCCCCCTAGTCCTATATAAGTACTCATTGACCCCATGTGACCCCCCTAGTCCTATATAAATACTCAATGACCCCATGTGACCCACCCTAGTCCTATATAAGTACTCAATGACCCCATGTGACCCCCCCATGACCTATATAAGTACTCAATGACCCCATGTGACCCCCCTAGTCCTATATAAGTACTCAATGACCCCATGTGACCCCCCCATGTCCTATATAAGCACTCAATGACCCCATGTGACCCCTCTAGTCCTATATAAGTACTCAATGACCCCATGTGACCCCCCCATGTCCTATATAAGTACTCAATGACTCCTTGTGACCCCCCTAGTCCTATATAAGTACTCAATGACCCCATGTGACCCCCCTAGTCCTATATAAGTACTCAATAACCCCATGTGACCCACCCTAGTCCTATATAAGTACTCAATGACCCCATGTGACCCCCCCATGACCTACCCCATGTGACCCCCCCATGACCAATATAAGTACTGAATGACCCCATGTGACCCCCCTAGTCCTATATAAGTACTCAATGACCCCATGTGACCCCCCCATGACCTATATAAGTACTCAATGACCCCATGTGACCCCCCTAGTCCTATATAAGTACTCAATGACCCCATGTGACCCCCCTAGTCCTATATAAGTACTCAATGACCCCATGTGAACCACCCTAGTTCTTTATAAGTACTCAATGACCCCATGTGACCCCCCTTGTCCTATATAAGTACTCAATGACCCCATGTGACCCCCCTAGTCCTATATAAGTACTCAATGACCCCATGTGACCCACCCTAGTCCTATATAAGTACTCAATGACCCCATGTGACCCCCCCATGTCCTATATAAGTACTCAATGACCCCATGTGACCCCCCATGACCTATATAAGTACTCAATGACCCCATGTGACCCCCCTAGTCCTATATAAGTACTCAATGACCCCATGTGAACCACCCTAGTCCTTTATAAGTACTCAATGACCCCATGTGACCCCCCTTGTCCTATATAAGTACTCAATGACCCCATGTGACCCCCCTAGTCCTATATAAGTACTCAATGACCCCATGTGACCCACCCTAGTCCTATATAAGTACTCAATGACCCCATGTGACCCCCCCATGTCCTATATAAGTACTCAATGACCCCATGTGACCCCCCATCACCTATATAAGTACTCAATGACCCCATGTGACCCCCATAGTCCTATATCAGTACTCAATGACCCCATGTGACCCAACCTAGTCCTATATAAGTACTCAATGACCCCATGTGACCCCCCTAGTCCTATATAAGTACTCAATGACCCCATGTGACCCCCCTAGTCCTATATAAGTACTCAATGACCCCATGTACCCACCCTAGTCCTATATAAGTACTCAATGACCCCATGTGACCCCCCTAGTCCTATATAAGTACTCAATGACCCCATGTGACCCCCCTAGTCCTATATAAATATTCAATGACCCCATGTGACCCACCCTAGTCCTATATAAGTACTCAATGACCCCATGTGACCCCCCCATGACCTATATAAGTACTCAATGACCCCATGTGACCCCCCTAGTCCTATATAAGTACTCAATGACCCCATGTGACCCCCCTAGTCCTATATAAATACTCAATGACCCCATGTGACCCACCCTAGTCCTATATAAGTACTCAATGACCCCATGTGACCCCCCCATGACCTATATAAGTACTCAATGACCCCATGTGACCCCCCTAGTCCTATATAAGTACTCAATGACCCCATGTGACCCCCCTAGTCCTATATAAATACTCAATGACCCCATGTGACCCACCCTAGTCCTATATAAGTACTCAATGACCCCATGTGACCCCCCATGACCTATATAAGTACTCAATGACCCCATGTGACCCCCCTAGTCCTATAAAAGTACTCAATGACCCCATGTGACCCCCCTAGTCCTATATAAGTACTCAATGACCCCATGTGACCCCCCTAGTCCTATATAAGTACTCAATGACCCCATGTGACCCACCCTAGTCCTATATAAGTACTCAATGACCCCATGTGACCCCCCTAGTCCTATATAAGTACTCAATGACCCCATGTGACCCCCCTAGTCCTATATAAGTACTCAATGACCCCATGTGACCCACCCTAGTCCTATATAAGTACTGAATGACCCCATGTGACCCCCCTAGTCCTATATAAGTACTCAATGACCCCATGTGAACCACCCTAGTCCTATATAAGTACTCAATGACCCCATGTGACCCCCCTAGTCCTATATAAGTACTCAATGACCCCATGTGACCCACCCTAGTCCTATATAAGTACTGAATGACCCCATGTGACCCCCCTAGTCCTATATAAGTACTCAATGACCCCATGTGAACCACCCTAGTCCTTTATAAGTACTCAATGACCCCATGTGACCCCCCTAGTCCTATATAAGTACTCAATGACCCCATGTGACCCCCCTAATCCTATATAAGTACTCAATGACCCCATGTACCCACCCTATTCCTATATAAGTACTCAATGACCCCATGTGACCCCCCTAGTCCTATATAAGTACTCAATGACCCCACGTGACCCCCCTAGTCCTATAGAAATACTCAATGACCCCATGTGACACACCCTAGTCCTATATAAGTACTCAATGACCCCATGTGACCCCCCCATGACCTATATAAGTACTCAATGACCCCATGTGACCCCCCTAGTCCTATATTAGTACTCAATGACCCCATGTGACCCCCCTAGTCCTATATAAATACTCAATGACCCCATGTGACCCACCCTAGTCCTATATAAGTACTCAATGACCCCATGTGACCCCCCCATGACCTATATAAGTACTCAATGACCCCATGTGACCTCCCTAGTCCTATATAAGTACTCAATGACCCCATGTGACCCCCCTAGTCCTATATAAATACTCAATGACCCCATGTGACCCACCCTAGTCTTATATAAGTACTCAATGACCCCATGTGACCCCCCCATGACCTATATAAGTACTCAATGACCCCATGTGACCCCCCTAGTCCTATAAAAGTACTCAATGACCCCATGTGACCCCCCTAGTCCTATATAAGTACTCAATGACCCCATGTGACCCCCCTAGTCCTATATAAGTACTCAATGACCCCATGTGACCCACCCTAGTCCTATATAAGTACTCAATGACCCCATGTGACCCCCCATGACCTATATAAGTACTCAATGACCCCATGTGACCCCCCTAGTCCTATATAAGTACTCAATGACCCCATGTGACCCCCCTAGTCCTATATAAGTACTCAATGACCCCATGTGACCCACCCTAGTCCTATATAAGTACTGAATGACCCCATGTGACCCCCCTAGTCCTATATAAGTACTCAATGACCCCATGTGACCCCCCCATGACCTATATAAGTACTCAATGACCCCATGTGACCCCCCTAGTCCTATATAAGTACTCAATGACCCCATGTGACCCCCCTAGTCCTATATAAGTACTCAATGACCCCATGTGAACCACCCTAGTCCTTTATAAGTACTCAATGACCCCATGTGACCCCCCTTGTCCTATATAAGTACTCAATGACCCCATGTGACCCCCCCATGTCCTATATAAGTACTCAATGACCCCTTGTGACCCCCCTAGTCCTATATAAGTACTCAATGACCCCATGTGACCCACCCTAGTCCTATATAAGTACTCAATGACCCCATGTGACCCCCCCATGTCCTATATAAGTACTCAATGACCCCATGTGACCCCCCTAGTCCTATATAAGTACTCAATGACCCCATGTACCCACCCTAGTCCTATATAAGTACTCAATGACCCCATGTGACCCCCCTAGTCCTATATAAGTACTCAATGACCCCATGTGACCCCCCTAGTCCTATATAAATACTCAATAACCCAATGTGACCCACCCTAGTCCTATATAAGTACTCAATGACCCCATGTGACCCCCCCATGACCTATATAAGTACTCAATGACCCCATGTGACCCCCCTAGTCCTATATAAGTACTCAATGACCCCATGTGACCCCCCTAGTCCTATATAAATACTCAATGACCCCATGTGACCCACCCTAGTCCTATATAAGTACTCAATGACCCCATGTGACCCCCCCATGACCTATATAAGTACTCAATGACCCCATGTGACCCCCCTAGTCCTATATAAGTACTCAATGACCCCATGTGACCCCCCTAGTCCTATATAAATACTCAATGACCCCAAGTGACCCACCCTAGTCCTATATAAGTACTCAATGACCCCATGTGACCCCCCCATGACCTATATAAGTACTCAATGACCCCATGTGACCCCCCTAGTCCTATAAAAGTACTCAATGACCCCATGTGACCCCCCTAGTCCTATATAAGTACTCAATGACCCCATGTGACCCCCCTAGTCCTATATAAGTACTCAATGACCCCATGTGACCCACCCTAGTCCTATATAAGTACTCAATGACCCCATGTGACCCCCCCATGACCTATATAAGTACTCAATGACCCCATGTGACCCCCCTAGTCCTATATAAGTACTCAATGACCCCATGTGACCCCCCTAGTCCTATATAAGTACTCAATGACCCCATGTGACCCACCCTAGTCCTATGTAAGTACTGAATGACCCCATGTGACACCCCTAGTCCTATATAAGTACTCAATGACCCCATGTGACCCCCCCATGACCTATATAAGTACTCAATGACCCCATGTGACCCCCCTAGTCCTATATAAGTACTCAATGACCCCATGTGACCCCCCTAGTCCTATATAAGTACTCAATGACCCCATGTGAACCACCCTAGTCCTTTATAAGTACTCAATGACCCCATGTGACCCCCCTTGTCCTATATAAGTACTCAATGACCCCATGTGACCCCCCCATGTCCTATATAAGTACTCAATAACCCCTTGTGACCCCCCTAGTCCTATATAAGTACTCAATGACCCCATGTGACCCACCCTAGTCCTATATAAGTACTCAATGACCCCATGTGACCCCCCCCATGTCCTATATAAGTACTCAATGACCCCATGTGACCCCCCTTGTCCTATATAAGTACTCAATGACCCCATGTGACCCCCCATGACCTATATAAGTACTCAATGACCCCATGTGACCCCCCTAGTTATATATAAGTACTCAATGACCCCATGTGACCCCCCTAGTCCTATATAAATACTCAATGACCCCATGTGACCCACCCTAGTCCTATATAAGTACTCAATGAATCCATGTCACCCCCCTTGTCCTATATAAGTACTCAATGACCCCATGTGACCCCCCTAGTCCTATATAAGTACTCAATGACCCCATGTGACCCACCCTAGTCCTATATAAGTACTCAATGACCCCATGTGACCCCCCCATGTCCTATATAAGTACTCAATGACCCCATGTGACCCCCCATGACCTATATAAGTACTCAATGACCCCATGTGACCCCCCTAGTCCTATATAAGTACTCAATGACCCCATGTGACCCCCCTAGTCCTATATAAATACTCAATGACCCCATGTGACCCACCCTAGTCCTATATAAGTACTCAATGACCCCATGTGACCCCCCTAGTCCTATATAAATGCTCAATGACCCCATGTGACCCACCCTAGTCCTATATAAGTACTCAATGACCCCATGTGACCCCCCCATGACCTATATAAGTACTCAATGACTCCATGTGACCCCCCTAGTCCTATATAATTACTCAATGACCCCATGTGACCCCCCCATGTCCTATATAAGTACTCAATGACCCCATGTGACCCCCCATGACCTATATAAGTACTCAATGACCCCATGTGACCCCCCTAGTCCTATATAAGTACTCAATGACCCCATGTGACCCCCCTAGTCCTATATAAATACTCAATGACCCCATGTGACCCACCCTAGTCCTATATAAGTACTCAATGACCCCATGTGACCCCCCTAGTCCTATATAAATGCTCAATGACCCCATGTGACCCACCCTAGTCCTATATAAGTACTCAATGACCCCATGTGACCCCCCCATGACCTATATAAGTACTCAATGACTCCATGTGACCCCCCTAGTCCTATATAATTACTCAATGACCCCATGTGACCCACCCTAGTCCTATATAAGTACTCAATGACCCCATGTGACCCCCCATGACTTATATAAGTACTCAATGACCCCATGTGACCCCCCTAGTCCTACATAAGTACTCAATGACCCCTTGTGACCCCCCTAGTCCTATATAAATACTCAATAACCCCATGTGACCCACCCTAGTCCTATATAAGTACTCAATGACCCCATGTGACCCCCCCATGACCTATATAAGTACTCAATGACCCCATGTGACCCCCCTAGTCCTATATAAGTACTCAATGACCCCATGTGACCCCCCTTGTCCTATATAAGTACTCAATGACCCCATGTGACCCCCCTAGTCCTATATAAGTACTCAATGACCCCATGTGACCCCCATAGTCCTATATCAGTACTCAATGACCACATGTGACCCCCCTAGTCCTATATAAATACTCAATGACCCCATGTGACCCACCCTAGTCCTATATAAGTACTCAATGACCCCATGTGACCCCCCTAGTCCTATATAAATGCTCAATGACCCCATGTGACCCACCCTAGTCCTATATAAGTACTCAATGACCCCATGTGACCCCCCCATGACCTATATAAGTACTCAATGACTCCATGTGACCCCCCTAGTCCTATATAATTACTCAATGACCCCATGTGACCCACCCTAGTCCTATATAAGTACTCAATGACCCCATGTGACCCCCCATGACTTATATAAGTACTCAATGACCCCATGTGACCCCCCTAGTCCTACATAAGTACTCAATGACCCCTTGTGACCCCCCTAGTCCTATATAAATACTCAATAACCCCATGTGACCCACCCTAGTCCTATATAAGTACTCAATGACCCCATGTGACCCCCCCATGACCTATATAAGTACTCAATGACCCCATGTGACCCCCCTAGTCCTATATAAGTACTCAATGACCCCATGTGACCCCCCTAGTCCTATATAAATACTCAATGACCCCATGTGACCCACCCTAGTCCTATATAAGTACTCAATGACCCCATGTGACCCCCCCATGACCTATATAAGTACTCAATGACCCCATGTGACCCCCCTAGTCCTATATAAGTACTCAATGACCCCATGTGACCCCCCTAGTCCTATATAAATACTCAATGACCCCAAGTGACCCACCCTAGTCCTATATAAGTACTCAATGACCCCATGTGACCCCCCCATGACCTATATAAGTACTCAATGACCCCATGTGACCCCCCCTAGTCCTATAAAAGTACTCAATGACCCCATGTGACCCCCCTAGTCCTATATAAGTACTCAATGACCCCATGTGACCCCCCTAGTCCTATATAAGTACTCAATGACCCCATGTGACCCACCCTAGTCCTATATAAGTACTCAATGACCCCATGTGACCCCCCCATGACCTATATAAGTACTCAATGACCCCATGTGACCCCCCTAGTCCTATATAAGTACTCAATGACCCCATGTGACCCCCCTAGTCCTATATAAGTACTCAATGACCCCATGTGACCCACCCTAGTCCTATGTAAGTACTGAATGACCCCATGTGACACCCCTAGTCCTATATAAGTACTCAATGACCCCATGTGACCCCCCCATGACCTATATAAGTACTCAATGACCCCATGTGACCCCCCTAGTCCTATATAAGTACTCAATGACCCCATGTGACCCCCCTAGTCCTATATAAGTACTCAATGACCCCATGTGAACCACCCTAGTCCTTTATAAGTACTCAATGACCCCATGTGACCCCCCTTGTCCTATATAAGTACTCAATGACCCCATGTGACCCCCCCATGACCTATATAAGTACTCAATGACCCCATGTGACCCCCCCATGTCCTATATAAGTACTCAATGACCCCATCTGACCCCCCCATGACCTATATAAGTACTCAATGACCCCATGTGACCCCCCCATGTCCTATATAAGTACTCAATGACCCCATGTGACCCCCCTAGTCCTATATAAGTACTCAATGACCCCATGTGACCCTCCTAGTCCTATATAAATACTCAATGACCCCATGTGACCCACCCTAGTCCTATATAAGTACTCAATGACCCCGTGTGACCCAACCTAATCCTATATAAGTACTCAATGACCCCATGTGACCACCCCATGTCCTATATAAGTACTCAATGACCCCATGTGACCCCCCCATGACCTATATAAGTACTCAATGACCCCATGTGACCCCCCCATGTCCTATATAAGTACTCAATGACCCCATCTGACCCCCCCATGACCTATATAAGTACTCAATGACCCCATGTGACCCCCCATGACCTATATAAGTACTCAATGACCCCATGTGACCCCCCTAGTCCTATATAAGTACTCAATGACCCCATGTGACCCTCCTAGTCCTATATAAATACTCAATGACCCCATGTGACCCACCCTAGTCCTATATAAGTACTCAATGACCCCGTGTGACCCAACCTAGTCCTATATAAGTACTCAATGACCCCGTGTGACCCAACCTAGTCCTATATAAGTACTCAATGACCCCATGTGACCCCCCCCCCCCTGTCCTATATAAGTACTCAATGACCCCATGTGACCCCCCTTGTCCTATATAAGTACTCAATGACCCCATGTGACCCCCCTTGTCCTATATAAGTACTCAATGACCACATGTGACCCCCCTAGTCCTATATAAGTACTCAATGACCCCATGTGACCCACCCTAGTCCTATATAAGTACTCAATGACCCCATGTGACCCCCCCATGTCCTATATAAGTACTCAATGACCCCATGTGACCCCCCTAGTCCTATATAAGTACTCAATGACCCCATGTGACCCCCCTAGTCCTATATAAGTACTCAATGACCTCATGTGACCCCCATAGTCCTATATCAGTACTCAATGACCCCATGTGACCCCCCTTGTCCTATATAAGTACTCAATGACCCCATGTGACCCCCCTAGTCCTATATAAGTACTCAATGACCCCATGTGACCCCCCTAGTCCTATATAAATACTCAATGACCCCATGTGACCCACCCTAGTCCTATATAAGTACTCAATGACCCCATGTGACCCCCCCATGACCTATATAAGTACTCAATGACCCCATGTGACCCCCCTAGTCCTATATAAGTACTCAATGACCCCATGTGACCCACCCTAGTCCTATATAAGTACTCAATGACCCAGTGTGACCCCCCCATGTCCTATATAAGTACTCAATGACCCCATGTGACCCCCCATGACCCATATAAGTACTCAATGACCCCATGTGACCCCCCTAGTCCTATATAAGTACTCATTGACCCCATGTGACCCCCCTAGTCCTATATAAATACTCAATGACCCCATGTGACCCACCCTAGTCCTATATAAGTACTCAATGACCCCATGTGACCCCCCCATGACCTATATAAGTACTCAATGACCCCATGTGACCCCCCTAGTCCTATATAAGTACTCAATGACCCCATGTGACCCCCCCATGTCCTATATAAGCACTCAATGACCCCATGTGACCCCTCTAGTCCTATATAAGTACTCAATGACCCCATGTGACCCCCCCATGTCCTATATAAGTACTCAATGACTCCTTGTGACCCCCCTAGTCCTATATAAGTACTCAATGACCCCATGTGACCCCCCTAGTCCTATATAAGTACTCAATAACCCCATGTGACCCACCCTAGTCCTATATAAGTACTCAATGACCCCATGTGACCCCCCCATGACCTACCCCATGTGACCCCCCCATGACCAATATAAGTACTGAATGACCCCATGTGACCCCCCTAGTCCTATATAAGTACTCAATGACCCCATGTGACCCCCCCATGACCTATATAAGTACTCAATGACCCCATGTGACCCCCCTAGTCCTATATAAGTACTCAATGACCCCATGTGACCCCCCTAGTCCTATATAAGTACTCAATGACCCCATGTGAACCACCCTAGTTCTTTATAAGTACTCAATGACCCCATGTGACCCCCCTTGTCCTATATAAGTACTCAATGACCCCATGTGACCCCCCTAGTCCTATATAAGTACTCAATGACCCCATGTGACCCACCCTAGTCCTATATAAGTACTCAATGACCCCATGTGACCCCCCCATGTCCTATATAAGTACTCAATGACCCCATGTGACCCCCCATGACCTATATAAGTACTCAATGACCCCATGTGACCCCCCTAGTCCTATATAAGTACTCAATGACCCCATGTGAACCACCCTAGTCCTTTATAAGTACTCAATGACCCCATGTGACCCCCCTTGTCCTATATAAGTACTCAATGACCCCATGTGACCCCCCTAGTCCTATATAAGTACTCAATGACCCCATGTGACCCACCCTAGTCCTATATAAGTACTCAATGACCCCATGTGACCCCCCCATGTCCTATATAAGTACTCAATGACCCCATGTGACCCCCCATCACCTATATAAGTACTCAATGACCCCATGTGACCCCCATAGTCCTATATCAGTACTCAATGACCCCATGTGACCCAACCTAGTCCTATATAAGTACTCAATGACCCCATGTGACCCCCCTAGTCCTATATAAGTACTCAATGACCCCATGTGACCCCCCTAGTCCTATATAAGTACTCAATGACCCCATGTACCCACCCTAGTCCTATATAAGTACTCAATGACCCCATGTGACCCCCCTAGTCCTATATAAGTACTCAATGACCCCATGTGACCCCCCTAGTCCTATATAAATATTCAATGACCCCATGTGACCCACCCTAGTCCTATATAAGTACTCAATGACCCCATGTGACCCCCCCATGACCTATATAAGTACTCAATGACCCCATGTGACCCCCCTAGTCCTATATAAGTACTCAATGACCCCATGTGACCCCCCTAGTCCTATATAAATACTCAATGACCCCATGTGACCCACCCTAGTCCTATATAAGTACTCAATGACCCCATGTGACCCCCCCATGACCTATATAAGTACTCAATGACCCCATGTGACCCCCCTAGTCCTATATAAGTACTCAATGACCCCATGTGACCCCCCTAGTCCTATATAAATACTCAATGACCCCATGTGACCCACCCTAGTCCTATATAAGTACTCAATGACCCCATGTGACCCCCCATGACCTATATAAGTACTCAATGACCCCATGTGACCCCCCTAGTCCTATAAAAGTACTCAATGACCCCATGTGACCCCCCTAGTCCTATATAAGTACTCAATGACCCCATGTGACCCCCCTAGTCCTATATAAGTACTCAATGACCCCATGTGACCCACCCTAGTCCTATATAAGTACTCAATGACCCCATGTGACCCCCCCATGAACTATATAAGTACTCAATGACCCCATGTGACCCCCCTAGTCCTATATAAGTACTCAATGACCCCATGTGACCCCCCTAGTCCTATATAAGTACTCAATGACCCCATGTGACCCACCCTAGTCCTATATAAGTACTGAATGACCCCATGTGACCCCCCTAGTCCTATATAAGTACTCAATGACCCCATGTGAACCACCCTAGTCCTATATAAGTACTCAATGACCCCATGTGACCCCCCTAGTCCTATATAAGTACTCAATGACCCCATGTGACCCACCCTAGTCCTATATAAGTACTGAATGACCCCATGTGACCCCCCTAGTCCTATATAAGTACTCAATGACCCCATGTGAACCACCCTAGTCCTTTATAAGTACTCAATGACCCCATGTGACCCCCCTAGTCCTATATAAGTACTCAATGACCCCATGTGACCCCCCTAATCCTATATAAGTACTCAATGACCCCATGTACCCACCCTATTCCTATATAAGTACTCAATGACCCCATGTGACCCCCCTAGTCCTATATAAGTACTCAATGACCCCACGTGACCCCCCTAGTCCTATAGAAATACTCAATGACCCCATGTGACACACCCTAGTCCTATATAAGTACTCAATGACCCCATGTGACCCCCCCATGACCTATATAAGTACTCAATGACCCCATGTGACCCCCCTAGTCCTATATTAGTACTCAATGACCCCATGTGACCCCCCTAGTCCTATATAAATACTCAATGACCCCATGTGACCCACCCTAGTCCTATATAAGTACTCAATGACCCCATGTGACCCCCCCATGACCTATATAAGTACTCAATGACCCCATGTGACCTCCCTAGTCCTATATAAGTACTCAATGACCCCATGTGACCCCCCTAGTCCTATATAAATACTCAATGACCCCATGTGACCCACCCTAGTCTTATATAAGTACTCAATGACCCCATGTGACCCCCCCATGACCTATATAAGTACTCAATGACCCCATGTGACCCCCCTAGTCCTATAAAAGTACTCAATGACCCCATGTGACCCCCCTAGTCCTATATAAGTACTCAATGACCCCATGTGACCCCCCTAGTCCTATATAAGTACTCAATGACCCCATGTGACCCACCCTAGTCCTATATAAGTACTCAATGACCCCATGTGACCCCCCATGACCTATATAAGTACTCAATGACCCCATGTGACCCCCCTAGTCCTATATAAGTACTCAATGACCCCATGTGACCCCCCTAGTCCTATATAAGTACTCAATGACCCCATGTGACCCACCCTAGTCCTATATAAGTACTGAATGACCCCATGTGACCCCCCTAGTCCTATATAAGTACTCAATGACCCCATGTGACCCCCCCATGACCTATATAAGTACTCAATGACCCCATGTGACCCCCCTAGTCCTATATAAGTACTCAATGACCCCATGTGACCCCCCTAGTCCTATATAAGTACTCAATGACCCCATGTGAACCACCCTAGTCCTTTATAAGTACTCAATGACCCCATGTGACCCCCCTTGTCCTATATAAGTACTCAATGACCCCATGTGACCCCCCCATGTCCTATATAAGTACTCAATGACCCCTTGTGACCCCCCTAGTCCTATATAAGTACTCAATGACCCCATGTGACCCACCCTAGTCCTATATAAGTACTCAATGACCCCATGTGACCCCCCCATGTCCTATATAAGTACTCAATGACCCCATGTGACCCCCCTAGTCCTATATAAGTACTCAATGACCCCATGTACCCACCCTAGTCCTATATAAGTACTCAATGACCCCATGTGACCCCCCTAGTCCTATATAAGTACTCAATGACCCCATGTGACCCCCCTAGTCCTATATAAATACTCAATAACCCAATGTGACCCACCCTAGTCCTATATAAGTACTCAATGACCCCATGTGACCCCCCCATGACCTATATAAGTACTCAATGACCCCATGTGACCCCCCTAGTCCTATATAAGTACTCAATGACCCCATGTGACCCCCCTAGTCCTATATAAATACTCAATGACCCCATGTGACCCACCCTAGTCCTATATAAGTACTCAATGACCCCATGTGACCCCCCCATGACCTATATAAGTACTCAATGACCCCATGTGACCCCCCTAGTCCTATATAAGTACTCAATGACCCCATGTGACCCCCCTAGTCCTATATAAATACTCAATGACCCCAAGTGACCCACCCTAGTCCTATATAAGTACTCAATGACCCCATGTGACCCCCCCATGACCTATATAAGTACTCAATGACCCCATGTGACCCCCCTAGTCCTATAAAAGTACTCAATGACCCCATGTGACCCCCCTAGTCCTATATAAGTACTCAATGACCCCATGTGACCCCCCTAGTCCTATATAAGTACTCAATGACCCCATGTGACCCACCCTAGTCCTATATAAGTACTCAATGACCCCATGTGACCCCCCCATGACCTATATAAGTACTCAATGACCCCATGTGACCCCCCTAGTCCTATATAAGTACTCAATGACCCCATGTGACCCCCCTAGTCCTATATAAGTACTCAATGACCCCATGTGACCCACCCTAGTCCTATGTAAGTACTGAATGACCCCATGTGACACCCCTAGTCCTATATAAGTACTCAATGACCCCATGTGACCCCCCCATGACCTATATAAGTACTCAATGACCCCATGTGACCCCCCTAGTCCTATATAAGTACTCAATGACCCCATGTGACCCCCCTAGTCCTATATAAGTACTCAATGACCCCATGTGAACCACCCTAGTCCTTTATAAGTACTCAATGACCCCATGTGACCCCCCTTGTCCTATATAAGTACTCAATGACCCCATGTGACCCCCCCATGTCCTATATAAGTACTCAATAACCCCTTGTGACCCCCCTAGTCCTATATAAGTACTCAATGACCCCATGTGACCCACCCTAGTCCTATATAAGTACTCAATGACCCCATGTGACCCCCCCCATGTCCTATATAAGTACTCAATGACCCCATGTGACCCCCCTTGTCCTATATAAGTACTCAATGACCCCATGTGACCCCCCATGACCTATATAAGTACTCAATGACCCCATGTGACCCCCCTAGTTATATATAAGTACTCAATGACCCCATGTGACCCCCCTAGTCCTATATAAATACTCAATGACCCCATGTGACCCACCCTAGTCCTATATAAGTACTCAATGAATCCATGTCACCCCCCTTGTCCTATATAAGTACTCAATGACCCCATGTGACCCCCCTAGTCCTATATAAGTACTCAATGACCCCATGTGACCCACCCTAGTCCTATATAAGTACTCAATGACCCCATGTGACCCCCCCATGTCCTATATAAGTACTCAATGACCCCATGTGACCCCCCATGACCTATATAAGTACTCAATGACCCCATGTGACCCCCCTAGTCCTATATAAGTACTCAATGACCCCATGTGACCCCCCTAGTCCTATATAAATACTCAATGACCCCATGTGACCCACCCTAGTCCTATATAAGTACTCAATGACCCCATGTGACCCCCCTAGTCCTATATAAATGCTCAATGACCCCATGTGACCCACCCTAGTCCTATATAAGTACTCAATGACCCCATGTGACCCCCCCATGACCTATATAAGTACTCAATGACTCCATGTGACCCCCCTAGTCCTATATAATTACTCAATGACCCCATGTGACCCCCCCATGTCCTATATAAGTACTCAATGACCCCATGTGACCCCCCATGACCTATATAAGTACTCAATGACCCCATGTGACCCCCCTAGTCCTATATAAGTACTCAATGACCCCATGTGACCCCCCTAGTCCTATATAAATACTCAATGACCCCATGTGACCCACCCTAGTCCTATATAAGTACTCAATGACCCCATGTGACCCCCCTAGTCCTATATAAATGCTCAATGACCCCATGTGACCCACCCTAGTCCTATATAAGTACTCAATGACCCCATGTGACCCCCCCATGACCTATATAAGTACTCAATGACTCCATGTGACCCCCCTAGTCCTATATAATTACTCAATGACCCCATGTGACCCACCCTAGTCCTATATAAGTACTCAATGACCCCATGTGACCCCCCATGACTTATATAAGTACTCAATGACCCCATGTGACCCCCCTAGTCCTACATAAGTACTCAATGACCCCTTGTGACCCCCCTAGTCCTATATAAATACTCAATAACCCCATGTGACCCACCCTAGTCCTATATAAGTACTCAATGACCCCATGTGACCCCCCCATGACCTATATAAGTACTCAATGACCCCATGTGACCCCCCTAGTCCTATATAAGTACTCAATGACCCCATGTGACCCCCCTTGTCCTATATAAGTACTCAATGACCCCATGTGACCCCCCTAGTCCTATATAAGTACTCAATGACCCCATGTGACCCCCATAGTCCTATATCAGTACTCAATGACCACATGTGACCCAACCTAGTCCTATATAAGTACTCAATGACCCCATGTAACCCCCCTAGTCCTATATAAGTACTCAATGACCCCATGTGACCCCCCTAGTCCTATATAAGTACTCAATGACCCCATGTGACCCCCCTAGTCCTATATAAGTACTCAATGACCCCATGTGAACCACCCTAGTCCTTTATAAGTACTCAATGACCCCATGTGACCCCCCTTGTCCTATATAAGTACTCAATGACCCCATGTGACCCCCCCATGTCCTATATAAGTACTCAATGACCCCTTGTGACCCCCCTAGTCCTATATAAGTACTCAATGACCCCATGTGACCCACCCTAGTCCTATATAAGTACTCAATGACCCCATGTGACCCCCCCATGTCCTATATAAGTACTCAATGACCCCATGTGACCCCCCTTGTCCTATATAAGTACTCAATGACCCCATGTGATCCCCCATGACCTATATAAGTACTCAATGACCCCATGTGACCCCCCTAGTTATATATAAGTACTCAATGACCCCATGTGACCCCCCTAGTCCTATATAAATACTCAATGACCCCATGTGACCCACCCTAGTCCTATATAAGTACTCAATGAATCCATGTCACCCCCCTTGTCCTATATAAGTACTCAATGACCCCATGTGACCCCCCTAGTCCTATATAAGTACTCAATGACCCCATGTGACCCACCCTAGTCCTATATAAGTACTCAATGACCCCATGTGACCCCCCCATGTCCCATATAAGTACTCAATGACCCCATGTGACCCCCCATGACCTATATAAGTACTCAATGACCCCATGTGACCCCCCTAGTCCTATATAAGTACTCAATGACCCTATGTGACCCCCCTAGTCCTATATAAATACTCAATGACCCCATGTGACCCACCCTAGTCCTATATAAGTACTCAATGACCCCATGTGACCCCCCCATGACCTATATAAGTACTCAATGACCCCATGTGACCCCCCTAGTCCTATATAAATACTCAATGACCCCATGTGACCCACCCTAGTCCTATATAAGTACTCAATGACCCCATGTGACCCCCCCATGTCCTATATAAGTACTCAATGACCCCATGTGACCCCCCATGACTTATATAAGTACTCAATGACCCCATGTGACCCCCCTAGTCCTATATAAGTACTCAATGACCCCTTGTGACCCCCCTAGTCCTATATAAATACTCAATGACCCCATGTGACCCACCCTAGTCCTATATAAGTACTCAATGACCCCATGTGACCCCCCCATGACCTATATAAGTACTCAATGACCCCATGTGACCCCCCTAGTCCTATATAAGTACTCAATGACCCCATGTGACCCCCCTTGTCCTATATAAGTACTCAATGACCCCATGTGAACCCCCTAGTCCTATATAAGTACTCAATGACCCCATGTGACCCCCATAGTCCTATATCAGTACTCAATGACCCCATGTGACCCCCCTATGACCTATATAAGTACTCAATGACCCCATGTGACCCCCCTAGTCCTATATAAGTACTCAATGACCCCATGTGACCCCCCCATGACCTATATAAGTACTCAATGACCCCATGTGACCCCCCTAGTCCTATATAAGTACTCAATGACCCCATGTGACCCCCCTAGTCCTATATAAGTACTCAATGACCCCATGTGACCCACCCTAGTCCTATATAAGTACTCAATGACCCCATGTGACCCCCCCATGACCTATATAAGTACTCAATGACCCCATGTGACCCCCCTAGTCCTATATAAGTACTCAATGACCCCATGTGACCCCCCCCTGTCCTATATAAGTACTCAATGACCCCATGTGACCCCCCTTGTCCTATATAAGTACTCAATGACCCCATGTGACCCACCCTAGTCCTATATAAGTACTCAATGACCCCATGTGACCCCCCCATGACCTATATAAGTACTGAATGACCCCATGTGACCCCCCTAGTCCTATATAAGTACTCAATGACCCCATGTGACCCCCCCATGACCTATATAAGTACTCAATGACCCCATGTGACCCCCCTAGTCCTATATAAGTACTCAATGACCCCATGTGACCCCCCTAGTCCTATATAAGTACTCAATGACCCCATGTGACCCACCCTAGTCCTTTATAAGTACTCAATGAATCCACGTGACCCCCCTTGTCCTATATAAGTACTCAATGACCCCATGTGACCCCCCATGACCTATATAAGTACTCAATGACCCCATGTGACCCCCCTAGTCCTATATAAGTACTCAATGACCCCATGTGACCCGCCTAGTCCTATATAAATACTCAATGACCCCATGTGACCCACCCTAGTCCTATATAAGTACTCAATGACCCCATGTGACCCCCCCATGACCTATATAAGTACTCAATGACCCCATGTGACCCCCCTTGTCCTACATAAGTACTCAATGACCCCATGTGACCCACCCTAGTCCTATATAAGTACTCAATGACCCCATGTGACCCCCCCATGACCTATATAAGTACTGAATGACCCCATGTGACCCCCCTAGTCCTATATAAGTACTCAATGACCCCATGTGACTTCCCCATGACCTATATAAGTACTCAATGACCCCATGTGACCCCCCTAGTCCTATATAAGTACTCAATGACCCCATGTGACCCCCCTAGTCCTATATAAGTACTCAATGACCCCATGTGACCCACCCTAGTCCTTTATAAGTACTCAATGAATCCATGTGACCCCCCTTGTCCTATATAAGTACTCAATGACCCCATGTGACCCCCCATGACCTATATAAGTACTCAATGACCCCATGTGACCCCCCTAGTCCTATATAAGTACTCAATGACCCCATGTGACCCCCCTAGTCCTATATAAATACTCAATGACCCCATGTGACCCACCCTAGTCCTATATAAGTACTCAATGACCCCATGTGACCCCCCCATGACCTATATAAGTACTCAATGACCCCATGTGACCCCCCTAGTCCTATATAAGTACTCAACGACCCCATGTGACCCCCCCCTGTCCTATATAAGTACTCAATGACCCCATGTGACCCCCCTTGTCCTATATAAGTACTCAATGACCCCATGTGACCCACCCTAGTCCTATATAAGTACTCAATGACCCCATGTGACCCCCCCATGACCTATATAAGTACTGAATGACCCCATGTGACCCCCCTAGTCCTATATAAGTACTCAATGACCCCATGTGACCCCCCCATGACCTATATAAGTACTCAATGACCCCATGTGACCCCCCTAGTCCTATATAAGTACTCAATGACCCCATGTGACCCCCCTAGTCCTATATAAGTACTCAATGACCCCATGTGACCCACCCTAGTCCTTTATAAGTACTCAATGAATCCATGTGACCCCCCTTGTCCTATATAAGTACTCAATGACCCCATGTGACCCCCCCATGACCTTTATAAGTACTCAATGACCCCATGTGACCCCCCCATGTCCTATATAAGTACTCAATGACCCCATGTGACCCCCCATGACCTATATAAGTACTCAATGACCCCATGTGACCCCCCTAGTCCTATATAAGTACTCAATGACCCCATGTGACCCCCCTAGTCCTATATAAGTACTCAATGACTCCATGTGACCCACCCTAGTCCTATATAAGTACTCAATGACCCCATGTGACCCCCCTTGTCCTATATAAGTACTCAATGACCCCATGTGACCCCCCTAGTCCTATATAAGTACTCAATGACCCCATGTGACCCACCCTAGTCCTATATAAGTACTCAATGACCCAGTGTGACCCCCCATGACCTATATAAGTACTCAATGACCCCATGTGACCCCCCTAGTTATATATAAGTACTCAATGACCCCATGTGACCCCCCTAGTCCTATATAAATACTCAATGACCCCATGTGACCCACCCTAGTCCTATATAAGTACTCAATGACCCCATGTGACCCCCCCATGACCTATATAAGTACTCAATGACCCCATGTGACCCCCCTAGTCCTATATAAGTACTCAATGACCCCATGTGACCCCCCTAGTCCTATATAAATACTCAATGACCCCATGTGACCCACCCTAGTCCTATATAAGTACTCAATGACCCCATGTGACCCCCCCATGACCTATATAAGTACTCAATGACCCCATGTGACCCCCCTAGTCCTATATAAATACTCAATGACCCCATGTGACCCACCCTAGTCCTATATAAGTACTCAATGACCCCATGTGACCCCCCCATGTCCTATATAAGTACTCAATGACCCCATGTGACCCCCCATGACTTATATAAGTACTCAATGACCCCATGTGACCCCCCTAGTCCTATATAAGTACTCAATGACCCCTTGTGACCCCCCTAGTCCTATATAAATACTCAATGACCCCATGTGACCCACCCTAGTCCTATATAAGTACTCAATGACCCCATGTGACCCCCCCATGACCTATATAAGTACTCAATGACCCCATGTGACCCCCCTAGTCCTATATAAGTACTCAATGACCCCATGTGACCCCCCTTGTCCTATATAAGTACTCAATGACCCCATGTGACCCCCCTAGTCCTATATAAGTACTCAATGACCCCATGTGACCCCCATAGTCCTATATCAGTACTCAATGACCCCATGTGACCCAACCTAGTCCTATATAAGTACTCAATGACCCCATGTGACCCCCCTAGTCTTATATAAGTACTCAATGACCCCATGTGACCCCCCCATGTCCTATATAAGTACTCAATGACCCCATGTGACCCCCCTTGTCCTATATAAGTACTCAATGACCCCATGTGACCCCCCTAGTCCTATATAAGTACTCAATGACCCCATGTGACCCCCCTAGTCCTATATAAATACTCAATGACCCCATGTGACCCACCCTAGTCCTATATAAGTACTCAATGACCCCATGTGACCCCCCCATGACCTATATAAGTACTCAATGACCCCATGTGACCCCCCTAGTCCTATATAAGTACTCAATGACCCCATGTGACCCCCCTAGTCCTATATAAGTACTCAATGACCCCATGTGACCCACCCTAGTCCTATATAAGTACTCAATGACCCCATGTGACCCCCCCATGACCTATATAAGTACTCAATGACCCCATGTGACCCCCCTAGTCCTATATAAGTACTCAATGACCCCATGTGACCCCCCTTGTCCTATATAAGTACTCAATGACCCCATGTGACCCCCCTAGTCCTATATAAGTACTCAATGACCCCATGTGACCCACCCTAGTCCTATATAAGTACTCAATGACCCAGTGTGACACCCCATGACCTATATAAGTACTCAATGACCCCATGTGACCCCCCTAGTTATATATAAGTACTCAATGACCCCATGTGACCCCCCTAGTCCTATATAAATACTCAATGACCCCATGTGACCCACCCTAGTCCTATATAAGTACTCAATGACCCCATGTGACCCCCCCATGACCTATATAAGTACTCAATGACCCCATGTGACCCCCCTAGTCCTATATAAGTACTCAATGACCCCATGTGACCTCCCTAGTCCTATATAAATACTCAATGACCCCATGTGACCCACCCTAGTCCTATATAAGTACTCAATGACCCCATGTGACCCCCCCATGACCTATATAAGTACTCAATGACCCCATGTGACCCCCCTAGTCCTATATAAATACTCAATGACCCCATGTGACCCACCCTAGTCCTATATAAGTACTCAATGACCCCATGTGACCCCCCCATGTCCTATATAAGTACTCAATGACCCCATGTGACCCTCCATGACTTATATAAGTACTCAATGACCCCATGTGACCCCCCTAGTCCTATATAAGTACTCAATGACCCCTTGTGACCCCCCTAGTCCTATATAAATACTCAATGACCCCATGTGACCCACCCTAGTCCTATATAAGTACTCAATGACCCCATGTGACCCCCCCATGACCTATATAAGTACTCAATGACCCCATGTGACCCCCCTAGTCCTATATAAGTACTCAATGACCCCATGTGACCCCCCTTGTCCTATATAAGTACTCAATGACCCCATGTGACCCCCCTAGTCCTATATAAGTACTCAATGACCCCATGTGACCCCCATAGTCCTATATCAGTACTCAATGACCCCATGTGACCCAACCTAGTCCTATATAAGTACTCAATGACCCCATGTGACCCCCCTAGTCCTATATAAGTACTCAATGACCCCATGTGACCCCCCCATGTCCTATATAAGTACTCAATGACCCCATGTGACCCCCCTTGTCCTATATAAGTACTCAATGACCCCATGTGACCCCCCTAGTCCTATATAAGTACTCAATGACCCCATGTGACCCCCCCATGACCTATATAAGTACTCAATGACCCCATGTGACCCCCCCATGTCCTATATAAGTACTCAATGACCCCATGTGACCCCCCTAGTCCTATATAAGTACTCAATGACCCCATGTGACCCCCCTTGTCCTATATAAGTACTCAATGACCCCATGTGACCCCCCTAGTCCTATATAAGTACTCAATGACCCCATGTGACCCCCATAGTCCTATATCAGTACTCAATGACCCCATGTGACCCAACCTAGTCCTATATAAGTACTCAATGACCCCATGTGACCCCCCTAGTCCTATATAAGTACTCAATGACCCCATGTGACCCCCCCATGTCCTATATAAGTACTCAATGACCCCATGTGACCCCCCTTGTCCTATATAAGTACTCAATGACCCCATGTGACCCCCCTAGTCCTATATAAGTACTCAATGACCCCATGTGACCCCCCCATGACCTATATAAGTACTCAATGACCCCATGTGACCCCCCCATGTCCTATATAAGTACTCAATGACCCCATGTGACCCCCCTAGTCCTATATAAGTACTCAATGACCCCATGTGACCCCCCTAGTCCTATATAAATACTCAATGACCCCATGTGACCCACCCTAGTCCTATATAAGTACTCAATGACCCCATGTGACCCCCCCATGACCTATATAAGTACTCAATGACCCCATGTGACCCCCCTAGTCCTATATAAATACTCAATGACCCCATGTGACCCACCCTAGTCCTATATAAGTACTCAATGACCCCATGTGACCCCCCCATGTCCTATATAAGTACTCAATGACCCCATGTGACCCCCCATGACTTATATAAGTACTCAATGACCCCATGTGACCCCCCTAGTCCTATATAAGTACTCTATGACCCCTTGTGACCCCCCTAGTCCTATATAAATACTCAATGACCCCATGTGACCCACCCTAGTCCTATATAAGTACTCAATGACCCCATGTGACCCCCCCATGACCTATATAAGTACTCAATGACCCCATGTGACCCCCCTAGTCCTATATAAGTACTCAATGACCCCATGTGACCCCCCTTGTCCAATATAAGTACTCAATGACCCCATGTGACCCCCCTAGTCCTATATAAGTACTCAATGACCCCATGTGACCCCCATAGTCCTATATCAGTACTCAATGACCCCATGTGACCCAACCTAGTCCTATATAAGTACTCAATGACCCCATGTGACCCCCCTAGTCCTATATAAGTACTCAATGACCCCATGTGACCCCCCCATGTCCTATATAAGTACTCAATGACCCCATGTGACCCCCCTTGTCCTATATAAGTACTCAATGACCCCATGTGACCCCCCTAGTCCTATATAAGTACTCAATGACCCCATGTGACCCCCCTAGTCCTATATAAATACTCAATGACCCCATGTGACCCACCCTAGTCCTATATAAGTACTCAATGTCCCCATGTGACCCCCCCATGACCTATATAAGTACTCAATGACCCCATGTGACCCCCCTAGTCCTATATAAGTACTCAATGACCTCATGTGACCCCCCTAGTCCTATATAAGTACTCAATGACCCCATGTGACCCACCCTAGTCCTATATAAGTACTCAATGACCCCATGTGACCCCCCCATGACCTATATAAGTACTCAATGACCCCATGTGACCCCCCTAGTCCTATATAAGTACTCAATGACCCCATGTGACCCCCCTAGTCCTATATAAGTACTCAATGACCCCATGTGACCCACCCTAGTCCTATATAAGTACTCAATGACCCAGTGTGACCCCCCATGACCTATATAAGTACTCAATGACCCCATGTGACCCCCCTAGTTATATATAAGTACTCAATGACCCCATGTGACCCCCCTAGTCCTATATAAATACTCAATGACCCCATGTGACCCACCCTAGTCCTATATAAGTACTCAATGACCCCATGTGACCCCCCTAGTCCTATATAAGTACTCAATGACCCCATGTGACCCCCCTAGTCCTATATAAGTACTCAATGACCCCATGTGACCCACCCTAGTCCTATATAAGTACTCAATGACTCCATGTGACCCACCCTAGTCCTATATAAGTACTCAATGACCCCATGTGACCCCCCTTGTCCTATATAAGTACTCAATGACCCCATGTGACCCCCCTAGTCCTATATAAGTACTCAATGACCCCATGTGACCCACCCTAGTCCTATATAAGTACTCAATGACCCAGTGTGACCCCCCATGACCTATATAAGTACTCAATGACCCCATGTGACCCCCCTAGTCCTATATAAGTACTCAATGACCCCATGTGACCTCCCTAGTCCTATATAAATACTCAATGACCCCATGTGACCCACCCTAGTCCTATATAAGTACTCAATGACCCCATGTGACCCCCCCATGACCTATATAAGTACTCAATGACCCCATGTGACCCCCCTAGTCCTATATAAATACTCAATGACCCCATGTGACCCACCCTAGTCCTATATAAGTACTCAATGACCCCATGTGACCCCCCCATGTCCTATATAAGTACTCAATGACCCCATGTGACCCTCCATGACTTATATAAGTACTCAATGACCCCATGTGACCCCCCTAGTCCTATATAAGTACTCAATGACCCCTTGTGACCCCCCTAGTCCTATATAAATACTCAATGACCCCATGTGACCCACCCTAGTCCTATATAAGTACTCAATGACCCCATGTGACCCCCCCATGACCTATATAAGTACTCAATGACCCCATGTGACCCCCCTAGTCCTATATAAGTACTCAATGACCCCATGTGACCCCCCTTGTCCTATATAAGTACTCAATGACCCCATGTGACCCCCCTAGTCCTATATAAGTACTCAATGACCCCATGTGACCCCCATAGTCCTATATCAGTACTCAATGACCCCATGTGACCCAACCTAGTCCTATATAAGTACTCAATGACCCCATGTGACCCCCCTAGTCCTATATAAGTACTCAATGACCCCATGTGACCCCCCCATGTCCTATATAAGTACTCAATGACCCCATGTGACCCCCCTTGTCCTATATAAGTACTCAATGACCCCATGTGACCCCCCTAGTCCTATATAAGTACTCAATGACCCCATGTGACCCCCCCATGACCTATATAAGTACTCAATGACCCCATGTGACCCCCCCATGTCCTATATAAGTACTCAATGACCCCATGTGACCCCCCTAGTCCTATATAAGTACTCAATGACCCCATGTGACCCCCCTTGTCCTATATAAGTACTCAATGACCCCATGTGACCCCCCTAGTCCTATATAAGTACTCAATGACCCCATGTGACCCCCATAGTCCTATATCAGTACTCAATGACCCCATGTGACCCAACCTAGTCCTATATAAGTACTCAATGACCCCATGTGACCCCCCTAGTCCTATATAAGTACTCAATGACCCCATGTGACCCCCCCATGTCCTATATAAGTACTCAATGACCCCATGTGACCCCCCTTGTCCTATATAAGTACTCAATGACCCCATGTGACCCCCCTAGTCCTATATAAGTACTCAATGACCCCATGTGACCCCCCCATGACCTATATAAGTACTCAATGACCCCATGTGACCCCCCCATGTCCTATATAAGTACTCAATGACCCCATGTGACCCCCCTAGTCCTATATAAGTACTCAATGACCCCATGTGACCCCCCTAGTCCTATATAAATACTCAATGACCCCATGTGACCCACCCTAGTCCTATATAAGTACTCAATGACCCCATGTGACCCCCCCATGACCTATATAAGTACTCAATGACCCCATGTGACCCCCCTAGTCCTATATAAATACTCAATGACCCCATGTGACCCACCCTAGTCCTATATAAGTACTCAATGACCCCATGTGACCCCCCCATGTCCTATATAAGTACTCAATGACCCCATGTGACCCCCCATGACTTATATAAGTACTCAATGACCCCATGTGACCCCCCTAGTCCTATATAAGTACTCAATGACCCCTTGTGACCCCGCTAGTCCTATATAAATACTCAATGACCCCATGTGACCCACCCTAGTCCTATATAAGTACTCAATGACCCCATGTGACCCCCCCATGACCTATATAAGTACTCAATGACCCCATGTGACCCCCCTAGTCCTATATAAGTACTCAATGACCCCATGTGACCCCCCTTGTCCAATATAAGTACTCAATGACCCCATGTGACCCCCCTAGTCCTATATAAGTACTCAATGACCCCATGTGACCCCCATAGTCCTATATCAGTACTCAATGACCCCATGTGACCCAACCTAGTCCTATATAAGTACTCAATGACCCCATGTGACCCCCCTAGTCCTATATAAGTACTCAATGACCCCATGTGACCCCCCCATGTCCTATATAAGTACTCAATGACCCCATGTGACCCCCCTTGTCCTATATAAGTACTCAATGACCCCATGTGACCCCCCTAGTCCTATATAAGTACTCAATGACCCCATGTGACCCCCCTAGTCCTATATAAATACTCAATGACCCCATGTGACCCACCCTAGTCCTATATAAGTACTCAATGTCCCCATGTGACCCCCCCATGACCTATATAAGTACTCAATGACCCCATGTGACCCCCCTAGTCCTATATAAGTACTCAATGACCTCATGTGACCCCCCTAGTCCTATATAAGTACTCAATGACCCCATGTGACCCACCCTAGTCCTATATAAGTACTCAATGACCCCATGTGACCCCCCCATGACCTATATAAGTACTCAATGACCCCATGTGACCCCCCTAGTCCTATATAAGTACTCAATGACCCCATGTGACCCCCCTAGTCCTATATAAGTACTCAATGACCCCATGTGACCCACCCTAGTCCTATATAAGTACTCAATGACCCAGTGTGACCCCCCATGACCTATATAAGTACTCAATGACCCCATGTGACCCCCCTAGTTATATATAAGTACTCAATGACCCCATGTGACCCCCCTAGTCCTATATAAATACTCAATGACCCCATGTGACCCACCCTAGTCCTATATAAGTACTCAATGACCCCATGTGACCCCCCTAGTCCTATATAAGTACTCAATGACCCCATGTGACCCCCCTAGTCCTATATAAGTACTCAATGACCCCATGTGACCCACCCTAGTCCTATATAAGTACTCAATGACTCCATGTGACCCACCCTAGTCCTATATAAGTACTCAATGACCCCATGTGACCCCCCTTGTCCTATATAAGTACTCAATGACCCCATGTGACCCCCCTAGTCCTATATAAGTACTCAATGACCCCATGTGACCCACCCTAGTCCTATATAAGTACTCAATGACCCAGTGTGACCCCCCATGACCTATATAAGTACTCAATGACCCCATGTGACCCCCCTAGTTATATATAAGTACTCAATGACCCCATGTGACCCCCCTAGTCCTATATAAATACTCAATGACCCCATGTGACCCACCCTAGTCCTATATAAGTACTCAATGACCCCATGTGACCCCCCCATGACCTATATAAGTACTCAATGACCCCATGTGACCCCCCTAGTCCTATATAAGTACTCAATGACCCCATGTGACCCCCCTAGTCCTATATAAATACTCAATGACCCCATGTGACCCACCCTAGTCCTATATAAGTACTCAATGACCCCATGTGACCCCCCCATGACCTATATAAGTACTCAATGACCCCATGTGACCCCCCTAGTCCTATATAAATACTCAATGACCCCATGTGACCCACCCTAGTCCTATATAAGTACTCAATGACCCCATGTGACCCCCCCATGTCCTATATAAGTACTCAATGACCCCATGTGACCCTCCATGACTTATATAAGTACTCAATGACCCCATGTGACCCCCCTAGTCCTATATAAGTACTCAATGACCCCTTGTGACCCCCCTAGTCCTATATAAATACTCAATGACCCCATGTGACCCACCCTAGTCCTATATAAGTACTCAATGACCCCATGTGACCCCCCCATGACCTATATAAGTACTCAATGACCCCATGTGACCCCCCTAGTCCTATATAAGTACTCAATGACCCCATGTGACCCCCCTTGTCCTATATAAGTACTCAATGACCCCATGTGACCCCCCTAGTCCTATATAAGTACTCAATGACCCCATGTGACCCCCATAGTCCTATATCAGTACTCAATGACCCCATGTGACCCAACCTAGTCCTATATAAGTACTCAATGACCCCATGTGACCCCCCTAGTCCTATATAAGTACTCAATGACCCCATGTGACCCCCCCATGTCCTATATAAGTACTCAATGACCCCATGTGACCCCCCTTGTCCTATATAAGTACTCAATGACCCCATGTGACCCCCCTAGTCCTATATAAGTACTCAATGACCCCATGTGACCCCCCTAGTCCTATATAAATACTCAATGACCCCATGTGACCCACCCTAGTCCTATATAAGTACTCAATGACCCCATGTGACCCCCCCATGACCTATATAAGTACTCAATGACCCCATGTGACCCCCCTAGTCCTATATAAGTACTCAATGACCTCATGTGACCCCCCTAGTCCTATATAAGTACTCAATGACCCCATGTGACCCACCCTAGTCCTATATAAGTACTCAATGACCCCATGTGACCCCCCCATGACCTATATAAGTACTCAATGACCCCATGTGACCCCCCTAGTCCTATATAAGTACTCAATGACCCCATGTGACCCCCCTAGTCCTATATAAGTTCTCAATGACCCCATGTGACCCACCCTAGTCCTATATAAGTACTCAATGACCCCATGTGACCCCCCTTGTCCTATATAAGTACTCAATGACCCCATGTGACCCCCCTAGTCCTATATAAGTACTCAATGACCCCATGTGACCCACCCTAGTCCTATATAAGTACTCAATGACCCAGTGTGACCCCCCCATATCCTATATAAGTACTCAATGACCCCATGTGACCCCCCATGACCTATATAAGTACTCAATGACCCCATGTGACCCCCCTAGTTATATATAAGTACTCAATGACCCCATGTGACCCCCCTAGTCCTATATAAATACTCAATGACCCCATGTGACCCACCCTAGTCCTATATATATACTCAATGACCCCATGTGACCCCCCCATGACCTATATAAGTACTCAATGACCCCATGTGACCCCCCTAGTCCTATATAAGTACTCAATGACCCCATGTGACCCCCCCATGTCCTATATAAGCACTCAATGACCCCATGTGACCCCTCTAGTCCTATATAAGTACTCAATGAGCCCATGTGACCCCCCCATGTCCTATATAAGTACTCAATGACCCCTTGTGACCCCCCTAGTCCTATATAAGTACTCAATGACCCCATGTGACCCCCCTAGTCCTATATAAGTACTCAATGACCCCATGTGACCCACCCTAGTCCTATATAAGTACTCAATGACCCCATGTGACCCCCCCATGACCTATATAAGTACTGAATGACCCCATGTGACCCCCCTAGTCCTATATAAGTACTCAATGACCCCATGTGACCCCCCCGTGTCCTATATAAGTACTCAATGACCCCATGTGACCCCCCTAGTCCTATATAAGTACTCAAAGACCCCATGTGACCCCCCTAGTCCTATATAAATACTCAATGACCCCATGTGACCCACCCTAGTCCTATATAAGTACTTAGTGACCCCATGTGACCCCCCCATGACCTATATAAGTACTCAATGACCCCATGTGACCCCCCTAGTCCTATATAAATACTCAATGACCCCATGTGACCCACCCTAGTCCTATATAAGTACTCAATGACAGCATGTGACCCCCCCATGTCCTATATAAGTACTCAATGACCCCATGTGACCCACCCTAGTCCTATATAAGTACTCAATGACCCCATGTGACCCCCCCATGTCCTATATAAGTACTCAATGACCCCATGTAACCCCCCATGACCTATATAAGTACTCAATGACCCCATGTGACCCCCCTAGTCCTATATAAGTACTCAATGACCCCATGTGACCCCCCTAGTCCTATATAAATACTCAATGACCCCATGTGACCCACCCTAGTCCTATATAAGTACTCAATGACCCCATGTGACCCCCCCATGACCTATATAAGTACTCAATGACCCCATGTGACCCCCCTAGTCCTATATAAGTACTCAATGACCCCATGTGACCCCACCCCTGTCCTATATAAGTACTCAATGACCCCATGTGACCCCCCTTGTCCTATATAAGTACTCAATGACCCCATGTGACCCACCCTAGTCCTATATAAGTACTCAATGACCCCATGTGACCCCCCCATGACCTATATAAGTACTGAATGACCCCATGTGACCCCCCTAGTCCTATATAAGTACTCAATGACCCCATGTGACCCCCCCATGACCTATATAAGTACTCAATGACCCCATGTGACCCCCCTAGTCCTATATAAGTACTCAATGACCCCATGTGACCCACCCTAGTCCTATATAAGTACTCAATGACCCCATGTGACCCCCCATGACCTATATAAGTACTCAATGACCCCATGTGACCCCCCTAGTCCTATATAAGTACTCAATGACCCCATGTGACCCCCCTAGTCCTATATAAGTACTCAATGACCCCATGTGACCCACCCTAGTCCTATATAAGTACTCAATGACCCCATGTGACCCCCCTTGTCCTATATAAGTACTCAATGACCCCATGTGACCCCCCTAGTCCTATATAAGTACTCAATGACCCCATGTGACCCACCCTAGTCCTATATAAGTACTCAATGACCCCATGTGACCCCCCTTGTCCTATATAAGTACTCAATGACCCCATGTGACCCCCCTAGTCCTATATAAGTACTCAATGACCCCATGTGACCCCCATAGTCCTATATCAGTACTCAATGACCCCATGTGACCCAACCTAGTCCTATATAAGTACTCAATGACCCCATGTGACCCCCCTAGTGCTATATAAGTACTCAATGACCCCATGTGACCCCCCTAGTCCTATATAAATACTCAATGACCCCATGTGACCCACCCTAGTCCTATATAAGTACTCAATGACCCCATGTGACCCCCCCATGACCTATATAAGTACTCAATGACCCCATGTGACCCCCCTAGTCCTATATAAATACTCAATGACCCCATGTGACCCACCCTAGTCCTATATAAGTACTCAATGACCCCATGTGACCCCCCCATGTCCTATATAAGTACTCAATGACCCCATGTGACCCCCCATGACTTATATAAGTACTCAATGACCCCATGTGACCCCCCTAGTCCTATATAAGTACTCAATGACCCCTTGTGACCCCCCTAGTCCTATATAAATACTCAATGACCCCATGTGACCCACCCTAGTCCTATATAAGTACTCAATGACCCCATGTGACCCCCCCATGTCCTATATAAGTACTCAATGACCCCATGTGACCCCCCATGACCTATATAAGTACTCAATGACCCCATGTGACCCCCCTAGTCCTATATAAGTACTCAATGACCCCATGTGACCCCCCTAGTCCTATATAAGTACTCAATGACCCCATGTGACCCACCCTAGTCCTATATAAGTACTCAATGACCCCATGTGACCCCCCTTGTCCTATATAAGTACTCAATGACCCCATGTGACCCCCCTAGTCCTATATAAGTACTCAATGACCCCATGTGACCCACCCTAGTCCTATATAAGTACTCAATGACCCAGTGTGACCCCCCATGACCTATATAAGTACTCAATGACCCCATGTGACCCCCCTAGTTATATATAAGTACTCAATGACCCCATGTGACCCCCCTAGTCCTATATAAGTACTCAATGACCCCATGTGACCCACCCTAGTCCTATATAAGTACTCAATGACCCCATGTGACCCCCCCATGACCTATATAAGTACAGAATGACCCCATGTGACCCCCCTAGTCCTATATAAGTACTCAATGACCCCATGTGACCCCCCCATGACCTATATAAGTACTCAATGAATCCATGTGACCCCCCTTGTCCTATATAAGTACTCAATGACCCCATGTGACCCCCCCATGACCTATATAAGTACTCAATGACCCCATGTGACCCCCCCATGTCCTATATAAGTACTCAATGACCCCATGTGACCCCCCATGACCTATATAAGTACTCAATGACCCCATGTGACCCCCCTAGTCCTATATAAGTACTCAATGACCCCATGTGACCCCCCTAGTCCTATATAAGTACTCAATGACCCCATGTGACCCACCCTAGTCCTATATAAGTACTCAATGACCCCATGTGACCCCCCTTGTCCTATATAAGTACTCAATGACCCCATGTGACCCCCCTAGTCCTATATAAGTACTCAATGACCCCATGTGACCCACCCTAGTCCTATATAAGTACTCAATGACCCCATGTGACCCCCCTTGTCCTATATAAGTACTCAATGACCCCATGTGACCCCCCTAGTCCTATATAAGTACTCAATGACCCCATGTGACCCCCATAGTCCTATATCAGTACTCAATGACCCCATGTGACCCAACCTAGTCCTATATAAGTACTCAATGACCCCATGTGACCCCCCTAGTCCTATATAAGTACTCAATGACCCCATGTGACCCCCCTAGTCCTATATAAATACTCAATGACCCCATGTGACCCACCCTAGTCCTATATAAGTACTCAATGACCCCATGTGACCCCCCCATGACCTATATAAGTACTCAATGACCCCATGTGACCCCCCTAGTCCTATATAAATACTCAATGACCCCATGTGACCCACCCTAGTCCTATATAAGTACTCAATGACCCCATGTGACCCCCCCATGTCCTATATAAGTACTCAATGACCCCATGTGACCCCCCATGACTTATATAAGTACTCAATGACCCCATGTGACCCCCCTAGTCCTATATAAGTACTCAATGACCCCTTGTGACCCCCCTAGTCCTATATAAATACTCAATGACCCCATGTGACCCACCCTAGTCCTATATAAGTACTCAATGACCCCACGTGACCCCCCCATGACCTATATAAGTACTCAATGACCCCATGTGACCCCCCTAGTCCTATATAAGTACTCAATGACCCCATGTGACCCCCCTTGTCCTATATAAGTACTCAATGACCCCATGTGACCCCCCTAGTCCTATATAAGTACTCAATGACCCCATGTGACCCCCATAGTCCTATATCAGTACTCAATGACCCCATGTGACCCAACCTAGTCCTATATAAGTACTCAATGACCCCATGTGACCCCCCTAGTCCTATATAAATACTCAATGACCCCATGTGACCCACCCTAGTCCTATATAAGTACTTAGTGACCCCATGTGACCCCCCCATGACCTATATAAGTACTCAATGACCCCATGTGACCCCCCTAGTCCTATATAAATACTCAATGACCCCATGTGACCCACCCTAGTCCTATATAAGTACTCAATGACCCCATGTGACCCCCCCATGTCCTATATAAGTACTCAATGACCCCATGTGACCCACCCTAGTCCTATATAAGTACTCAATGACCCCATGTGACCCCCCCATGTCCTATATAAGTACTCAATGACCCCATGTAACCCCCCATGACCTATATAAGTACTCAATGACCCCATGTGACCCCCCTAGTCCTATATAAGTACTCAATGACCCCATGTGACCCCCCTAGTCCTATATAAATACTCAATGACCCCATGTGACCCACCCTAGTCCTATATAAGTACTCAATGACCCCATGTGACCCCCCCATGACCTATATAAGTACTCAATGACCCCATGTGACCCCCCTAGTCCTATATAAGTACTCAATGACCCCATGTGACCCCACCCCTGTCCTATATAAGTACTCAATGACCCCATGTGACCCCCCTTGTCCTATATAAGTACTCAATGACCCCATGTGACCCACCCTAGTCCTATATAAGTACTCAATGACCCCATGTGACCCCCCCATGACCTATATAAGTACTGAATGACCCCATGTGACCCCCCTAGTCCTATATAAGTACTCAATGACCCCATGTGACCCCCCCATGACCTATATAAGTACTCAATGACCCCATGTGACCCCCCTAGTCCTATATAAGTACTCAATGACCCCATGTGACCCCCCTAGTCCTATATAAGTACTCAATGACCCCATGTGACCCACCCTAGTCCTTTATAAGTACTCAATGAATCCATGTGACCCCCCTTGTCCTATATAAGTACTCAATGACCCCATGTGACCCCCCATGACCTATATAAGTACTCAATGACCCCATGTGACCCCCCTAGCCCTATATAAGTACTCAATGACCCCATGTGACCCGCCTAGTCCTATATAAATACTCAATGACCCCATGTGACCCACCCTAGTCCTATATAAGTACTCAATGACCCCATGTGACCCCCCCATGACCTATATAAGTACTCAATGACCCCATGTGACCCCCCTAGTCCTATATAAGTACTCAATGACCCCATGTGACCCCCCCCTGTCCTATATAAGTACTCAATGACCCCATGTGACCCCCCTTGTCCTATATAAGTACTCAATGACCCCATGTGACCCACCCTAGTCCTATATAAGTACTCAATGACCCCATGTGACCCCCCCATGACCTATATAAGTACTGAATGACCCCATGTGACCCCCCTAGTCCTATATAAGTACTCAATGACCCCATGTGACCCCCCCATGACCTATATAAGTACTCAATGACCCCATGTGACCCCCCTAGTCCTATATAAGTACTCAATGACCCCATGTGACCCCCCTAGTCCTATATAAGTACTCAATGACCCCATGTGACCCACCCTAGTCCTTTATAAGTACTCAATGAATCCATGTGACCCCCCTTGTCCTATATAAGTACTCAATGACCCCATGTGACCCCCCCATGACCTATATAAGTACTCAATGACCCCATGTGACCCCCCCATGTCCAATATAAGTACTCAATGACCCCATGTGACCCCCCATGACCTATATAAGTACTCAATGACCCCATGTGACCCCCCTAGTCCTATATAAGTACTCAATGACCCCATGTGACCCCCCTAGTCCTATATAAGTACTCAATGACCCCATGTGACCCACCCTAGTCCTATATAAGTACTCAATGACCCCATGTGACCCCCCTTGTCCTATATAAGTACTCAATGACCCCATGTGACCCCCCCATGACCTATATAAGTACTCAATGACCCCATGTGACCCCCCTAGTCCTATATAAGTACTCAATGACCCCATGTGACCCCCCTAGTCCTATATAAGTACTCAATGACCCCATGTGACCCACCCTAGTCCTTTATAAGTACTCAATGAATCCATGTGACCCCCCTTGTCCTATATAAGTACTCAATGACCCCATGTGACCCCCCATGACCTATATAAGTACTCAATGACCCCATGTGACCCCCCTAGTCCTATATAAGTACTCAATGACCCCATGTGACCCCCCTAGTCCTATATAAATACTCAATGACCCCATGTGACCCACCCTAGTCCTATATAAGTACTCAATGACCACATGTGACCCCCCCATGACCTATATAAGTACTCAATGACCCCATGTGACCCCCCTAGTCCTATATAAGTACTCAATGACCCCATGTGACCCCCCCTGTCCTATATAAGTACTCAATGACCCCATGTGACCCCCCTTGTCCTATATAAGTACTCAATGACCCCATGTGACCCACCCTAGTCCTATATAAGTACTCAATGACCCCATGTGACCCCCCCATGACCTATATAAGTACTGAATGACCCCATGTGACCCCCCTAGTCCTATATAAGTACTCAATGACCCCATGTGACCCCCCCATGACCTATATAAGTACTCAATGACCCCATGTGACCCCCCTAGTACTATATAAGTACTCAATGACCCCATGTGACCCCCCTAGTCCTATATAAGTACTCAATGACCCCATGTGACCCACCCTAGTCCTTTATAAGTACTCAATGAATCCATGTGACCCCCCTTGTCCTATATAAGTACTCAATGACCCCATGTGACCCCCCCATGACCTATATAAGTACTCAATGACCCCATGTGACCCCCCCATGTCCTATATAAGTACTCAATGACCCCATGTGACCCCCCATGACCTATATGAGTACTCAATGACCCCATGTGACCCCCCTAGTCCTATATAAGTACTCAATGACCCCATGTGACCCCCCTAGTCCTATATAAGTACTCAATGACCCCATGTGACCCCCCCATGACCTATATAAGTACTCAATGACCCCATGTGACCCCCCTAGTACTATATAAGTACTCAATGACCCCATGTGACCCCCCTAGTCCTATATAAGTACTCAATGACCCCATGTGACCCACCCTAGTCCTATATAAGTACTCAATGACCCAGTGTGACCCCCCATGACCTATATAAGTACTCAATGACCCCATGTGACCCCCCTAGTTATATATAAGTACTCAATGACCCCATGTGACCCCCCTAGTCCTATATAAATACTCAATGACCCCATGTGACCCACCCTAGTCCTATATAAGTACTCAATGACCCCATGTGACCCCCCCATGACCTATATAAGTACTCAATGACCCCATGTGACCCCCCCATGTCCTATGTAAGCACTCAATGACCCCATGTGACCCCTCTAGTCCTATATAAGTACTCAATGACCCCATGTGACCCCCCCATGTCCTATATAAGTACTCAATGACCCCTTTTGACCCACCTAGTCCTATATAAGTACTCAATGACCCCATGTGACCCCCCTAGTCCTATATAAGTACTCAATGACCCCATGTGACCCACCCTAGTCCTATATAAGTACTCAATGACCCCATGTGACCCCCCCATGACCTATATAAGTACTGAATGACCCCATGTGACCCCCCTAGTCCTATATAAGTACTCAATGACCCCATGTGACCCCCCCATGACCTATATAAGTACTGAATGACCCCATGTGACCCCCCTAGTCCTATATAAGTACTCAATGACCCCACGTGACCCCCCCATGACCTATATAAGTACTCAATGACCCCATGTGACCCCCCTAGTCCTATATAAGTACTCAATGACCCCATGTGACCCCCCTTGTCCTATATAAGTACTCAATGACCCCATGTGACCCCCCTAGTCCTATATAAGTACTCAATGACCCCATGTGACCCCCATAGTCCTATATCAGTACTCAATGACCCCATGTGACCCAACCTAGTCCTATATAAGTACTCAATGACCCCATGTGACCCCCCTAGTCCTATATAAATACTCAATGACCCCATGTGACCCACCCTAGTCCTATATAAGTACTTAGTGACCCCATGTGACCCCCCCATGACCTATATAAGTACTCAATGACCCCATGTGACCCCCCTAGTCCTATATAAATACTCAATGACCCCATGTGACCCACCCTAGTCCTATATAAGTACTCAATGACCCCATGTGACCCCCCCATGTCCTATATAAGTACTCAATGACCCCATGTGACCCACCCTAGTCCTATATAAGTACTCAATGACCCCATGTGACCCCCCCATGTCCTATATAAGTACTCAATGACCCCATGTAACCCCCCATGACCTATATAAGTACTCAATGACCCCATGTGACCCCCCTAGTCCTATATAAGTACTCAATGACCCCATGTGACCCCCCTAGTCCTATATAAATACTCAATGACCCCATGTGACCCACCCTAGTCCTATATAAGTACTCAATGACCCCATGTGACCCCCCCATGACCTATATAAGTACTCAATGACCCCATGTGACCCCCCTAGTCCTATATAAGTACTCAATGACCCCATGTGACCCCACCCCTGTCCTATATAAGTACTCAATGACCCCATGTGACCCCCCTTGTCCTATATAAGTACTCAATGACCCCATGTGACCCACCCTAGTCCTATATAAGTACTCAATGACCCCATGTGACCCCCCCATGACCTATATAAGTACTGAATGACCCCATGTGACCCCCCTAGTCCTATATAAGTACTCAATGACCCCATGTGACCCCCCCATGACCTATATAAGTACTCAATGACCCCATGTGACCCCCCTAGTCCTATATAAGTACTCAATGACCCCATGTGACCCCCCTAGTCCTATATAAGTACTCAATGACCCCATGTGACCCACCCTAGTCCTTTATAAGTACTCAATGAATCCATGTGACCCCCCTTGTCCTATATAAGTACTCAATGACCCCATGTGACCCCCCATGACCTATATAAGTACTCAATGACCCCATGTGACCCCCCTAGCCCTATATAAGTACTCAATGACCCCATGTGACCCGCCTAGTCCTATATAAATACTCAATGACCCCATGTGACCCACCCTAGTCCTATATAAGTACTCAATGACCCCATGTGACCCCCCCATGACCTATATAAGTACTCAATGACCCCATGTGACCCCCCTAGTCCTATATAAGTACTCAATGACCCCATGTGACCCCCCCCTGTCCTATATAAGTACTCAATGACCCCATGTGACCCCCCTTGTCCTATATAAGTACTCAATGACCCCATGTGACCCACCCTAGTCCTATATAAGTACTCAATGACCCCATGTGACCCCCCCATGACCTATATAAGTACTGAATGACCCCATGTGACCCCCCTAGTCCTATATAAGTACTCAATGACCCCATGTGACCCCCCCATGACCTATATAAGTACTCAATGACCCCATGTGACCCCCCTAGTCCTATATAAGTACTCAATGACCCCATGTGACCCCCCTAGTCCTATATAAGTACTCAATGACCCCATGTGACCCACCCTAGTCCTTTATAAGTACTCAATGAATCCATGTGACCCCCCTTGTCCTATATAAGTACTCAATGACCCCATGTGACCCCCCCATGACCTATATAAGTACTCAATGACCCCATGTGACCCCCCCATGTCCAATATAAGTACTCAATGACCCCATGTGACCCCCCATGACCTATATAAGTACTCAATGACCCCATGTGACCCCCCTAGTCCTATATAAGTACTCAATGACCCCATGTGACCCCCCTAGTCCTATATAAGTACTCAATGACCCCATGTGACCCACCCTAGTCCTATATAAGTACTCAATGACCCCATGTGACCCCCCTTGTCCTATATAAGTACTCAATGACCCCATGTGACCCCCCCATGACCTATATAAGTACTCAATGACCCCATGTGACCCCCCTAGTCCTATATAAGTACTCAATGACCCCATGTGACCCCCCTAGTCCTATATAAGTACTCAATGACCCCATGTGACCCACCCTAGTCCTTTATAAGTACTCAATGAATCCATGTGACCCCCCTTGTCCTATATAAGTACTCAATGACCCCATGTGACCCCCCATGACCTATATAAGTACTCAATGACCCCATGTGACCCCCCTAGTCCTATATAAGTACTCAATGACCCCATGTGACCCCCCTAGTCCTATATAAATACTCAATGACCCCATGTGACCCACCCTAGTCCTATATAAGTACTCAATGACCACATGTGACCCCCCCATGACCTATATAAGTACTCAATGACCCCATGTGACCCCCCTAGTCCTATATAAGTACTCAATGACCCCATGTGACCCCCCCTGTCCTATATAAGTACTCAATGACCCCATGTGACCCCCCTTGTCCTATATAAGTACTCAATGACCCCATGTGACCCACCCTAGTCCTATATAAGTACTCAATGACCCCATGTGACCCCCCCATGACCTATATAAGTACTGAATGACCCCATGTGACCCCCCTAGTCCTATATAAGTACTCAATGACCCCATGTGACCCCCCCATGACCTATATAAGTACTCAATGACCCCATGTGACCCCCCTAGTACTATATAAGTACTCAATGACCCCATGTGACCCCCCTAGTCCTATATAAGTACTCAATGACCCCATGTGACCCACCCTAGTCCTTTATAAGTACTCAATGAATCCATGTGACCCCCCTTGTCCTATATAAGTACTCAATGACCCCATGTGACCCCCCCATGACCTATATAAGTACTCAATGACCCCATGTGACCCCCCCATGTCCTATATAAGTACTCAATGACCCCATGTGACCCCCCATGACCTATATGAGTACTCAATGACCCCATGTGACCCCCCTAGTCCTATATAAGTACTCAATGACCCCATGTGACCCCCCTAGTCCTATATAAGTACTCAATGACCCCATGTGACCCCCCCATGACCTATATAAGTACTCAATGACCCCATGTGACCCCCCTAGTACTATATAAGTACTCAATGACCCCATGTGACCCCCCTAGTCCTATATAAGTACTCAATGACCCCATGTGACCCACCCTAGTCCTATATAAGTACTCAATGACCCAGTGTGACCCCCCATGACCTATATAAGTACTCAATGACCCCATGTGACCCCCCTAGTTATATATAAGTACTCAATGACCCCATGTGACCCCCCTAGTCCTATATAAATACTCAATGACCCCATGTGACCCACCCTAGTCCTATATAAGTACTCAATGACCCCATGTGACCCCCCCATGACCTATATAAGTACTCAATGACCCCATGTGACCCCCCCATGTCCTATGTAAGCACTCAATGACCCCATGTGACCCCTCTAGTCCTATATAAGTACTCAATGACCCCATGTGACCCCCCCATGTCCTATATAAGTACTCAATGACCCCTTTTGACCCACCTAGTCCTATATAAGTACTCAATGACCCCATGTGACCCCCCTAGTCCTATATAAGTACTCAATGACCCCATGTGACCCACCCTAGTCCTATATAAGTACTCAATGACCCCATGTGACCCCCCCATGACCTATATAAGTACTGAATGACCCCATGTGACCCCCCTAGTCCTATATAAGTACTCAATGACCCCATGTGACCCCCCCATGACCTATATAAGTACTCAATGAATCCATGTGACCCCCCTTGTCCTATATAAGTACTCAATGACCCCATGTGACCCCCCATGACCTATATAAGTACTCAATGACCCCATGTGACCCCCCCATGTCCTATATAAGTACTCAATGACCCCATGTGACCCCCCATGACCTATATAAGTACTCAATGACCCCATGTGACCCCCCTAGTCCTATATAAGTACTCAATGACCCCATGTGACCCCCCTAGTCCTATATAAGTACTCAATGACCCCATGTGACCCACCCTAGTCCTATATAAGTACTCAATGACCCCATGTGACCCCCCTTGTCCTATATAAGTACTCAATGACCCCATGTGACCCCCCTAGTCCTATATAAGTACTCAATGACCCCATGTGACCCACCCTAGTCCTATATAAGTACTCAATGACCCCATGTGACCCCCCTTGTCCTATATAAGTACTCAATGACCCCATGTGACCCCCCTAGTCCTATATAAGTACTCAATGACCCCATGTGACCCCCATAGTCCTATATCAGTACTCAATGACCCCATGTGACCCAACCTAGTCCTATATAAGTACTCAATGACCCCATGTGACCCCCCTAGTCCTATATAAGTACTCAATGACCCCATGTGACCCCCCTAGTCCTATATAAATACTCAATGACCCCATGTGACCCACCCTAGTCCTATATAAGTACTCAATGACCCCATGTGACCCCCCCATGACCTATATAAGTACTCAATGACCCCATGTGACCCCCCTAGTCCTATATAAATACTCAATGACCCCATGTGACCCACCCTAGTCCTATATAAGTACTCAATGACCCCATGTGACCCCCCCATGTCCTATATAAGTACTCAATGACCCCATGTGACCCCCCATGACTTATATAAGTACTCAATGACCCCATGTGACCCCCCTAGTCCTATATAAGTACTCAATGACCCCTTGTGACCCCCCTAGTCCTATATAAATACTCAATGACCCCATGTGACCCACCCTAGTCCTATATAAGTACTCAATGACCCCATGTGACCCCCCCATGTCCTTTATAAGTACTCAATGACCCCATGTGACCCCCCATGACCTATATAAGTACTCAATGACCCCATGTGACCCCCCTAGTCCTATATAAGTACTCAATGACCCCATGTGACCCCCCTAGTCCTATATAAGTACTCAATGACCCCATGTGACCCACCCTAGTCCTATATAAGTACTCAATGACCCCATGTGACCCCCCTTGTCCTATATAAGTACTCAATGACCCCATGTGACCCCCCTAGTCCTATATAAGTACTCAATGACCCCATGTGACCCACCCTAGTCCTATATAAGTACTCAATGACCCAGTGTGACCCCCCATGACCTATATAAGTACTCAATGACCCCATGTGACCCCCCTAGTTATATATAAGTACTCAATGACCCCATGTGACCCCCCTAGTCCTATATAAATACTCAATGACCACATGTGACCCACCCTAGTCCTATATAAGTACTCAATGACCCCATGTGACCCCCCCATGACCTATATAAGTACTCAATGACCCCATGTGACCCCCCCATGTCCTATATAAGCACTCAATGACCCCATGTGACCCCTCTAGTCCTATATAAGTACTCAATGACCCCATGTGACCCCCCATGTCCTATATAAGTACTCAATGACCCCTTGTGACCCCCCTAGTCCTATATAAGTACTCAATGACCCCATGTGACCCCCCTAGTCCTATATAAGTACTCAATGACCCCATGTGACCCACCCTAGTCCTATATAAGTACTCAATGACCCCATGTGACCCCCCCATGACCTATATAAGTACTGAATGACCCCATGTGACCCCCCTTGTCCTATATAAGTACTCAATGACCCCATGTGACCCCCCTAGTCCTATATAAGTACTCAATGACCCCATGTGACCCCCATAGTCCTATATCAGTACTCAATGACCCCATGTGACCCAACCTAGTCCTATATAAGTACTCAATGACCCCATGTGACCCCCCATGTCCTATATAAGTACTCAATGACCCCATGTGACCCCCCATGACCTATATAAGTACTCAATGACCCCATGTGACCCCCCTAGTCCTATATAAGTACTCAATGACCCCATGTGACCCCCCTAGTCCTATATAAGTACTCAATGACCCCATGTGACCCACCCTAGTCCTATATAAGTACTCAATGACCCCATGTGACCCCCCTTGTCCTATATAAGTACTCAATGACCCCATGTGACCCCCCTAGTCCTATATAAGTACTCAATGACCCCATGTGACCCACCCTAGTCCTATATAAGTACTCAATGACCCCATGTGACCCCCCTTGTCCTATATAAGTACTCAATGACCCCATGTGACCCCCCTAGTCCTATATAAGTACTCAATGACCCCATGTGACCCCCATAGTCCTATATCAGTACTCAATGACCCCATGTGACCCAACCTAGTCCTATATAAGTACTCAATGACCCCATGTGACCCCCCTAGTCCTATATAAGTACTCAATGACCCCATGTGACCCCCCTAGTCCTATATAAATACTCAATGACCCCATGTGACCCACCCTAGTCCTATATAAGTACTCAATGACCCCATGTGACCCCCCCATGACCTATATAAGTACTCAATGACCCCATGTGACCCCCCTAGTCCTATATAAATACTCAATGACCCCATGTGACCCACCCTAGTCCTATATAAGTACTCAATGACCCCATGTGACCCCCCCATGTCCTATATAAGTACTCAATGACCCCATGTGACCCCCCATGACTTATATAAGTACTCAATGACCCCATGTGACCCCCCTAGTCCTATATAAGTACTCAATGACCCCTTGTGACCCCCCTAGTCCTATATAAATACTCAATGACCCCATGTGACCCACCCTAGTCCTATATAAGTACTCAATGACCCCATGTGACCCCCCCATGACCTATATAAGTACTCAATGACCCCATGTGACCCCCCTAGTCCTATATAAGTACTCAATGACCCCATGTGACCCCCCTTGTCCTATATAAGTACTCAATGACCCCATGTGACCCCCCTAGTCCTATATAAGTACTCAATGACCCCATGTGACCCCCATAGTCCTATATCAGTACTCAATGACCCCATGTGACCCAACCTAGTCCTATATAAGTACTCAATGACCCCATGTGACCCCCCTAGTCCTATATAAGTACTCAATGACCCCATGTGACCCCCCCATGTCCTATATAAGTACTCAATGACCCCATGTGACCCCCCTTGTCCTATATAAGTACTCAATGACCCCATGTGACCCCCCTAGTCCTATATAAGTACTCAATGACCCCATGTGACCCCCCTAGTCCTATATAAATACTCAATGACCCCATGTGACCCATCCTAGTCCTATATAAGTACTCAATGACCCCATGTGACCCCCCCATGACCTATATAAGTACTCAATGACCCCATGTGACCCCCCTAGTCCTATATAAGTACTCAATGACCCCATGTGACCCCCCTAGTCCTATATAAGTACTCAATGACCCCATGTGACCCACCCTAGTCCTATATAAGTACTCAATGACCCCATGTGACCCCCCCATGACCTATATAAGTACTCAATGACCCCATGTGACCCCCCTAGTCCTATATAAGTACTCAATGACCCCATGTGACCCCCCTAGTCCTATATAAGTACTCAATGACCCCATGTGACCCACCCTAGTCCTATATAAGTACTCAATGACCCCATGTGACCCCCCTTGTCCTATATAAGTACTCAATGACCCCATGTGACCCCCCTAGTCCTATATAAGTACTCAATGACCCCATGTGACCCACCCTAGTCCTATATAAGTACTCAATGACCCAGTGTGACCCCCCCATATCCTATATAAGTACTCAATGACCCCATGTGACCCCCCTAGTCCTATATAAATACTCAATGACCCCATGTGACCCACCCTAGTCCTATATATATACTCAATGACCCCATGTGACCCCCCCATGACCTATATAAGTACTCAATGACCCCATGTGACCCCCCTAGTCCTATATAAGTACTCAGTGACCCCATGTGACCCCCCCATGTCCTATATAAGCACTCAATGACCCCATGTGACCCCTCTAGTCCTATATAAGTACTCAATGACCCCATGTGACCCCCCCATGTCCTATATAAGTACTCAATGACCCCTTGTGACCCCCCTAGTCCTATATAAGTACTCAATGACCCCATGTGACCCCCCTAGTCCTATATAAGTACTCAATGACCCCATGTGACCCACCCTAGTCCTATATAAGTACTCAATGACCCCATGTGACCCCCCCATGACCTATATAAGTACTGAATGACCCCATGTGACCCCCCTAGTCCTATATAAGTACTCAATGACCCCATGTGACCCCCCCGTGTCCTATATAAGTACTCAATGACCCCATGTGACCCCCATGACCTATATAAGTACTCAATGACCCCATGTGACCCCCCTAGTCCTATATAAGTACTCAAAGACCCCATGTGACCCCCCTAGTCCTATATAAATACTCAATGACCCCATGTGACCCACCCTAGTCCTATATAAGTACTCAATGACCCCATGTGACCCCCCCATGACCTATATAAGTACTCAATGACCCCATGTGACCCCCCTAGTCCTATATAAATACTCAATGACCCCATGTGACCCACCCTAGTCCTATATAAGTACTCAATGACCCCATGTGACCCCCCCATGTCCTATATAAGTACTCAATGACCCCATGTGACCCCCCATGACTTATATAAGTACTCAATGACCCCATGTGACCCCCCTAGTCCTATATAAGTACTCAATGACCCCTTGTGACCCCCCTAGTCCTATATAAATACTCAATGACCCCATGTGACCCACCCTAGTCCTATATAAGTACTCAATGACCCCATGTGACCCCCCCATGACCTATATAAGTACTCAATGACCCCATGTGACCCCCCTAGTCCTATATAAGTACTCAATGACCCCATGTGACCCCCCTTGTCCTATATAAGTACTCAATGACCCCATGTGACCCCCCTAGTCCTATATAAGTACTCAATGACCCCATGTGACCCCCATAGTCCTATATCAGTACTCAATGACCCCATGTGACCCAACCTAGTCCTATATAAGTACTCAATGACCCCATGTGACCCCCCTAGTCCTATATAAGTACTCAATGACCCCATGTGACCCCCCCATGTCCTATATAAGTACTCAATGACCCCATGTGACCCCCCTTGTCCTATATAAGTACTCAATGACCCCATGTGACCCCCCTAGTCCTATATAAGTACTCAATGACCCCATGTGACCCCCCTAGTCCTATATAAATACTCAATGACCCCATGTGACCCACCCTAGTCCTATATAAGTACTCAATGACCCCATGTGACCCCCCCATGACCTATATAAGTACTCAATGACCCCATGTGACCCCCCTAGTCCTATATAAGTACTCAATGACCCCATGTGACCCCCCTAGTCCTATATAAGTACTCAATGACCCCATGTGACCCACCCTAGTCCTATATAAGTACTCAATGACCCCATGTGACCCCCCCATGACCTATATAAGTACTCAATGACCCCATGTGACCCCCCTAGTCCTATATAAGTACTCAATGACCCCATGTGACCCCCCTAGTCCTATATAAGTACTCAATGACCCCATGTGACCCACCCTAGTCCTATATAAGTACTCAATGACCCAGTGTGACCCCCCCATATCCTATATAAGTACTCAATGACCCCATGTGACCCCCCTAGTCCTATATAAATACTCAATGACCCCATGTGACCCACCCTAGTCCTATATATATACTCAATGACCCCATGTGACCCCCCCATGACCTATATAAATACTCAATGACCCCATGTGACCCACCCTAGTCCTATATAAGTACTCAATGACCCCATGTGACCCCCCCATGACCTATATAAGTACTCAATGACCCCATGTGACCCCCCTAGTCCTATATAAGTACTCAATGACCCCATGTGACCCCCCTTGTCCTATATAAGTACTCAATGACCCCATGTGACCCCCCTAGTCCTATATAAGTACTCAATGACCCCATGTGACCCCCATAGTCCTATATCAGTACTCAATGACCCCATGTGACCCAACCTAGTCCTATATAAGTACTCAATGACCCCATGTGACCCCCCTAGTCCTATATAAGTACTCAATGACCCCATGTGACCCCCCCATGTCCTATATAAGTACTCAATGACCCCATGTGACCCCCCTTGTCCTATATAAATACTCAATGACCCCATGTGACCCCCCTAGTCCTATATAAGTACTCAATGACCCCATGTGACCCCCCTAGTCCTATATAAATACTCAATGACCCCATGTGACCCATCCTAGTCCTATATAAGTACTCAATGACCCCATGTGACCCCCCAATGACCTATATAAGTACTCAATGACCCCATGTGACCCCCCTAGTCCTATATAAGTACTCAATGACCCCATGTGACCCCCCTAGTCCTATATAAGTACTCAATGACCCCATGTGACCCACCCTAGTCCTATATAAGTACTCAATGACCCCATGTGACCCCCCCATGACCTATATAAGTACTCAATGACCCCATGTGACCCCCCTAGTCCTATATAAGTACTCAATGACACCATGTGACCCCCCTAGTCCTATATAAGTACTCAATGACCCCATGTGACCCACCCTAGTCCTATATAAGTACTCAATGACCCCATGTGACCCCCCTTGTCCTATATAAGTACTCAATGACCCCATGTGACCCCCCTAGTCCTATATAAGTACTCAATGACCCCATGTGACCCACCCTAGTCCTATATAAGTACTCAATGACCCAGTGTGACCCCCCCATATCCTATATAAGTACTCAATGACCCCATGTGACCCCCCTAGTCCTATATAAATACTCAATGACCCCATGTGACCCACCCTAGTCCTATATATATACTCAATGACCCCATGTGACCCCCCCATGACCTATATAAGTACTCAATGACCCCATGTGACCCCCCTAGTCCTATATAAGTACTCAGTGACCCCATGTGACCCCCCCATGTCCTATATAAGCACTCAATGACCCCATGTGACCCCTCTAGTCCTATATAAGTACTCAATGACCCCATGTGACCCCCCCATGTCCTATATAAGTACTCAATGACCCCATGTGACCCACCCTAGTCCTATATATATACTCAATGACCCCATGTGACCCCCCCATGACCTATATAAGTACTCAATGACCCCATGTGACCCCCCTAGTCCTATATAAGTACTCAGTGACCCCATGTGACCCCCCCATGTCCTATATAAGCACTCAATGACCCCATGTGACCCCTCTAGTCCTATATAAGTACTCAATGACCCCATGTGACCCCCCCATGTCCTATATAAGTACTCAATGACCCCTTGTGACCCCCCTAGTCCTATATAAGTACTCAATGACCCCATGTGACCCCCCTAGTCCTATATAAGTACTCAATGACCCCATGTGACCCACCCTAGTCCTATATAAGTACTCAATGACCCCATGTGACCCACCTAGTCCTATATAAGTACTCAATGACCCCATGTGACCCCCCTAGTCCTATATAAATACTCAATGACCCCATGTGACCCACCCTAGTCCTATATAAGTACTCAATGACCCCATGTGACCCCCCCATGACCTATATAAGTACTCAATGACCCCATGTGACCCCCCTAGTCCTATATAAATACTCAATGACCCCATGTGACCCACCCTAGTCCTATATAAGTACTCAATGACCCCATGTGACCCCCCCATGTCCTATATAAGTACTCAATGACCCCATGTGACCCCCCATGACTTATATAAGTACTCAATGACCCCATGTGACCCCCCTAGTCCTATATAAGTACTCAATGACCCCTTGTGACCCCCCTAGTCCTATATAAATACTCAATGACCCCATGTGACCCACCCTAGTCCTATATAAGTACTCAATGACCCCATGTGACCCCCCCATGTCCTATATAAGTACTCAATGACCCCATGTGACCCCCCATGACCTATATAAGTACTCAATGACCCCATGTGACCCCCCTAGTCCTATATAAGTACTCAATGACCCCATGTGACCCCCCTAGTCCTATATAAGTACTCAATGACCCCATGTGACCCACCCTAGTCCTATATAAGTACTCAATGACCCCATGTGACCCCCCTTGTCCTATATAAGTACTCAATGACCCCATGTGACCCCCCTAGTCCTATATAAGTACTCAATGACCCCATGTGACCCACCCTAGTCCTATATAAGTACTCAATGACCCAGTGTGACCCCCCATGACCTATATAAGTACTCAATGACCCCATGTGACCCCCCTAGTTATATATAAGTACTCAATGACCCCATGTGACCCCCCTAGTCCTATATAAATACTCAATGACCCCATGTGACCCACCCTAGTCCTATATAAGTACTCAATGACCCCATGTGACCCCCCCATGACCTATATAAGTACTCAATGACCCCATGTGACCCCCCCATGTCCTATATAAGCACTCAATGACCCCATGTGACCCCTCTAGTCCTATATAAGTACTCAATGACCCCATGTGACCCCCCCATGTCCTATATAAGTACTCAATGACCCCTTGTGACCCCCCTAGTCCTATATAAGTACTCAATGACCCCATGTGACCCCCCTAGTCCTATATAAGTACTCAATGACCCCATGTGACCCACCCTAGTCCTATATAAGTACTCAATGACCCCATGTGACCCCCCCATGACCTATATAAGTACTGAATGACCCCATGTGACCCCACTAGTCCTATATAAGTACTCAATGACCCCATGTGACCCCCCCATGACGTATATAAGTACTCAATGAATCCATGTGACCCCCCTTGTCCTATATAAGTACTCAATGACCCCATGTGACCCCCCCATGACCTATATAAGTACTCAATGACCCCATGTGACCCCCCCATGTCCTATATAAGTACTCAATGACCCCATGTGACCCCCCATGACCTATATAAGTACTCAATGACCCCATGTGACCCCCCTAGTCCTATATAAGTACTCAATGACCCCATGTGACCCCCCTAGTCCTATATAAGTACTCAATGACCCCATGTGACCCACCCTAGTCCTATATAAGTACTCAATGACCCCATGTGACCCCCCTTGTCCTATATAAGTACTCAATGACCCCATGTGACCCCCCTAGTCCTATATAAGTACTCAATGACCCCATGTGACCCACCCTAGTCCTATATAAGTACTCAATGACCCCATGTGACCCCCCTTGTCCTATATAAGTACTCAATGACCCCATGTGACCCCCCTAGTCCTATATAAGTACTCAATGACCCCATGTGACCCCCATAGTCCTATATCAGTACTCAATGACCCCATGTGACCCCCCTTGTCCTATATAAGTACTCAATGACCCCATGTGACCCCCCTAGTCCTATATAAGTACTCAATGACCCCATGTGACCCACCCTAGTCCTATATAAGTACTCAATGACCCAGTGTGACCCCCCATGACCTATATAAGTACTCAATGACCCCATGTGACCCCCCTAGTCCTATATAAGTACTCAATGACCCCATGTGACCCCCCTAGTCCTATATAAGTACTCAATGACCCCATGTGACCCACCCTAGTCCTATATAAGTACTCAATGACCCCATGTGACCCCCCTTGTCCTATATAAGTACTCAATGACCCCATGTGACCCCCCTAGTCCTATATAAGTACTCAATGACCCCATGTGACCCCCATAGTCCTATATCAGTACTCAATGACCCCATGTGACCCCCCTTGTCCTATATAAGTACTCAATGACCCCATGTGACCCCCCTAGTCCTATATAAGTACTCAATGACCCCATGTGACCCCCCTAGTCCTATATAAATACTCAATGACCCCATGTGACCCACCCTAGTCCTATATAAGTACTCAATGACCCCATGTGACCCCCCCATGACCTATATAAGTACTCAATGACCCCATGTGACCCCCCTAGTCCTATATAAATACTCAATGACCCCATGTGACCCACCCTAGTCCTATATAAGTACTCAATGACCCCATGTGACCCCCCCATGTCCTATATAAGTACTCAATGACCCCATGTGACCCCCCATGACTTATATAAGTACTCAATGACCCCATGTGACCCCCCTAGTCCTATATAAGTACTCAATGACCCCTTGTGACACCCCTAGTCCTATATAAATACTCAATGACCCCATGTGACCCACCCTAGTCCTATATAAGTACTCAATGACCCCATGTGACCCCCCCATGACCTATATAAGTACTCAATGACCCCATGTGACCCCCCTAGTCCTATATAAGTACTCAATGACCCCATGTGACCCCCCTTGTCCTATATAAGTACTCAATGACCCCATGTGACCCCCCTAGTCCTATATAAGTACTCAATGACCCCATGTGACCCCCATAGTCCTATATCAGTACTCAATGACCCCATGTGACCCAACCTAGTCCTATATAAGTACTCAATGACCCCATGTGACCCCGTTAGTCCTATATAAGTACTCAATGACCCCATGTGACCCCCCCATGTCCTATATAAGTACTCAATGACCCCATGTGACCCCCCTTGTCCTATATAAGTACTCAATGACCCCATGTGACCCCCCTAGTCCTATATAAGTACTCAATGACCCCATGTGACCCCCCTAGTCCTATATAAATACTCAATGACCCCATGTGACCCACCCTAGTCCTATATAAGTACTCAATGACCCCATGTGACCCCCCCATGACCTATATAAGTACTCAATGACCCCATGTGACCCCCCTAGTCCTATATAAGTACTCAATGACCCCATGTGACCCCCCTAGTCCTATATAAGTACTCAATGACCCCATGTGACCCACCCTAGTCCTATATAAGTACTCAATGACCCCATGTGACCCCCCCATGACCTATATAAGTACTCAATGACCCCATGTGACCCCCCTAGTCCTATATAAGTACTCAATGACCCCATGTGACCCCCCTAGTCCTATATAAGTACTCAATGACCCCATGTGACCCACCCTAGTCCTATATAAGTACTCAATGACCCAGTGTGACCCCCCATGACCTATATAAGTACTCAATGACCCCATGTGACCCCCCTAGTTATATATAAGTACTCAATGACCCCATGTGACCCCCCTAGTCCTATATAAATACTCAATGACCCCATGTGACCCACCCTAGTCCTATATAAGTACTCAATGACCCCATGTGACCCCCCTAGTCCTATATAAGTACTCAATGACCCCATGTGACCCCCCTAGTCCTATATAAGTACTCAATGACCCCATGTGACCCACCCTAGTCCTATATAAGTACTCAATGACTCCATGTGACCCACCCTAGTCCTATATAAGTACTCAATGACCCCATGTGACCCCCCTTGTCCTATATAAGTACTCAATGACCCCATGTGACCCCCCTAGTCCTATATAAGTACTCAATGACCCCATGTGACCCACCCTAGTCCTATATAAGTACTCAATGACCCAGTGTGACCCCCCATGACCTATATAAGTACTCAATGACCCCATGTGACCCCCCTAGTTATATATAAGTACTCAATGACCCCATGTGACCCCCCTAGTCCTATATAAATACTCAATGACCCCATGTGACCCACCCTAGTCCTATATAAGTACTCAATGACCCCATGTGACCCCCCCATGACCTATATAAGTACTCAATGACCCCATGTGACCCCCCTAGTCCTATATAAGTACTCAATGACCCCATGTGACCCCCCTAGTCCTATATAAATACTCAATGACCCCATGTGACCCACCCTAGTCCTATATAAGTACTCAATGACCCCATGTGACCCCCCCATGACCTATATAAGTACTCAATGACCCCATGTGACCCCCCTAGTCCTATATAAATACTCAATGACCCCATGTGACCCACCCTAGTCCTATATAAGTACTCAATGACCCCATGTGACCCCCCCATGTCCTATATAAGTACTCAATGACCCCATGTGACCCTCCATGACTTATATAAGTACTCAATGACCCCATGTGACCCCCCTAGTCCTATATAAGTACTCAATGACCCCTTGTGACCCCCCTAGTCCTATATAAATACTCAATGACCCCATGTGACCCACCCTAGTCCTATATAAGTACTCAATGACCCCATGTGACCCCCCCATGACCTATATAAGTACTCAATGACCCCATGTGACCCCCCTAGTCCTATATAAGTACTCAATGACCCCATGTGACCCCCCTTGTCCTATATAAGTACTCAATGACCCCATGTGACCCCCCTAGTCCTATATAAGTACTCAATGACCCCATGTGACCCCCATAGTCCTATATCAGTACTCAATGACCCCATGTGACCCAACCTAGTCCTATATAAGTACTCAATGACCCCATGTGACCCCCCTAGTCCTATATAAGTACTCAATGACCCCATGTGACCCCCCCATGTCCTATATAAGTACTCAATGACCCCATGTGACCCCCCTTGTCCTATATAAGTACTCAATGACCCCATGTGACCCCCCTAGTCCTATATAAGTACTCAATGACCCCATGTGACCCCCCTAGTCCTATATAAATACTCAATGACCCCATGTGACCCACCCTAGTCCTATATAAGTACTCAATGACCCCATGTGACCCCCCCATGACCTATATAAGTACTCAATGACCCCATGTGACCCCCCTAGTCCTATATAAGTACTCAATGACCCCATGTGACCCCCCTAGTCCTATATAAGTACTCAATGACCCCATGTGACCCACCCTAGTCCTATATAAGTACTCAATGACCCCATGTGACCCCCCCATGACCTATATAAGTACTCAATGACCCCATGTGACCCCCCTAGTCCTATATAAGTACTCAATGACCCCATGTGACCCCCCTAGTCCTATATAAGTACTCAATGACCCCATGTGACCCACCCTAGTCCTATATAAGTACTCAATGACCCCATGTGACCCCCCTTGTCCTATATAAGTACTCAATGACCCCATGTGACCCCCCTAGTCCTATATAAGTACTCAATGACCCCATGTGACCCACCCTAGTCCTATATAAGTACTCAATGACCCAGTGTGACCCCCCCATATCCTATATAAGTACTCAATGACCCCATGTGACCCCCCATGACCTATATAAGTACTCAATGACCCCATGTGACCCCCCTAGTTATATATAAGTACTCAATGACCCCATGTGACCCCCCTAGTCCTATATAAATACTCAATGACCCCATGTGACCCACCCTAGTCCTATATATATACTCAATGACCCCATGTGACCCCCCCATGACCTATATAAGTACTCAATGACCCCATGTGACCCCCCTAGTCCTATATAAGTACTCAATGACCCCATGTGACCCCCCCATGTCCTATATAAGCACTCAATGACCCCATGTGACCCCCCTAGTCCTATATAAGTACTCAATGACCCCATGTGACCCACCCTAGTCCTATATAAGTACTCAATGACCCCATGTGACCCCCCTTGTCCTATATAAGTACTCAATGACCCCATGTGACCCCCCTAGTCCTATATAAGTACTCAATGACCCCATGTGACCCACCCTAGTCCTATATAAGTACTCAATGACCCAGTGTGACCCCCCCATATCCTATATAAGTACTCAATGACCCCATGTGACCCCCCATGACCTATATAAGTACTCAATGACCCCATGTGACCCCCCTAGTTATATATAAGTACTCAATGACCCCATGTGACCCCCCTAGTCCTATATAAATACTCAATGACCCCATGTGACCCACCCTAGTCCTATATATATACTCAATGACCCCATGTGACCCCCCCATGACCTATATAAGTACTCAATGACCCCATGTGACCCCCCTAGTCCTATATAAGTACTCAATGACCCCATGTGACCCCCCCATGTCCTATATAAGCACTCAATGACCCCATGTGACCCCTCTAGTCCTATATAAGTACTCAATGACCCCATGTGACCCCCCCATGTCCTATATAAGTACTCAATGACCCCTTGTGACCCCCCTAGTCCTATATAAGTACTCAATGACCCCATGTGACCCCCCTAGTCCTATATAAGTACTCAATGACCCCATGTGACCCACCCTAGTCCTATATAAGTACTCAATGACCCCATGTGACCCCCCCATGACCTATATAAGTACTGAATGACCCCATGTGACCCCCCTAGTCCTATATAAGTACTCAATGACCCCATGTGACCCCCCCGTGTCCTATATAAGTACTCAATGACCCCATGTGACCCCCCTAGTCCTATATAAGTACTCAAAGACCCCATGTGACCCCCCTAGTCCTATATAAATACTCAATGACCCCATGTGACCCACCCTAGTCCTATATAAGTACTTAGTGACCCCATGTGACCCCCCCATGACCTATATAAGTACTCAATGACCCCATGTGACCCCCCTAGTCCTATATAAATACTCAATGACCCCATGTGACCCACCCTAGTCCTATATAAGTACTCAATGACCCCATGTGACCCCCCCATGTCCTATATAAGTACTCAATGACCCCATGTGACCCACCCTAGTCCTATATAAGTACTCAATGACCCCATGTGACCCCCCCATGTCCTATATAAGTACTCAATGACCCCATGTAACCCCCCATGACCTATATAAGTACTCAATGACCCCATGTGACCCCCCTAGTCCTATATAAGTACTCAATGACCCCATGTGACCACCCTAGTCCTATATAAATACTCAATGACCCCATGTGACCCACCCTAGTCCTATATAAGTACTCAATGACCCCATGTGACCCCCCCATGACCTATATAAGTACTCAATGACCCCATGTGACCCCCCTAGTCCTATATAAGTACTCAATGACCCCATGTGACCCCACCCCTGTCCTATATAAGTACTCAATGACCCCATGTGACCCCCCTTGTCCTATATAAGTACTCAATGACCCCATGTGACCCACCCTAGTCCTATATAAGTACTCAATGACCCCATGTGACCCCCCCATGACCTATATAAGTACTGAATGACCCCATGTGACCCCCCTAGTCCTATATAAGTACTCAATGACCCCATGTGACCCCCCCATGACCTATATAAGTACTCAATGACCCCATGTGACCCCCCTAGTCCTATATAAGTACTCAATGACCCCATGTGACCCCCCTAGTCCTATATAAGTACTCAATGACCCCATGTGACCCACCCTAGTCCTTTATAAGTACTCAATGAATCCATGTGACCCCCCTTGTCCTATATAAGTACTCAATGACCCCATGTGACCCCCCATGACCTATATAAGTACTCAATGACCCCATGTGACCCCCCTAGCCCTATATAAGTACTCAATGACCCCATGTGACCCGCCTAGTCCTATATAAATACTCAATGACCCCATGTGACCCACCCTAGTCCTATATAAGTACTCAATGACCCCATGTGACCCCCCCATGACCTATATAAGTACTCAATGACCCCATGTGACCCCCCTAGTCCTATATAAGTACTCAATGACCCCATGTGACCCCCCCCTGTCCTATATAAGTACTCAATGACCCCATGTGACCCCCCTTGTCCTATATAAGTACTCAATGACCCCATGTGACCCACCCTAGTCCTATATAAGTACTCAATGACCCCATGTGACCCCCCCATGACCTATATAAGTACTGAATGCCCCCATGTGACCCCCCTAGTCCTATATAAGTACTCAATGACCCCATGTGACCCCCCCATGACCTATATAAGTACTCAATGACCCCATGTGACCCCCCTAGTCCTATATAAGTACTCAATGACCCCATGTGACCCCCCTAGTCCTATATAAGTACTCAATGACCCCATGTGACCCACCCTAGTTCTTTATAAGTACTCAATGAATCCATGTGACCCCCCTTGTCCTATATAAGTACTCAATGACCCCATGTGACCCCCCCATGACCTATATAAGTACTCAATGACCCCATGTGACCCCCCCATGTCCAATATAAGTACTCAATGACCCCATGTGACCCCCCATGACCTATATAAGTACTCAATGACCCCATGTGACCCCCCTAGTCCTATATAAGTACTCAATGACCCCATGTGACCCCCCTAGTCCTATATAAATACTCAATGACCCCATGTGACCCACCCTAGTCCTATATATATACTCAATGACCCCATGTGACCCCCCCATGACCTATATAAGTACTCAATGACCCCATGTGACCCCCCTAGTCCTATATAAGTACTCAATGACCCCATGTGACCCCCCCATGTCCTATATAAGCACTCAATGACCCCATGTGACCCCCCTAGTCCTATATAAGTACTCAATGACCCCATGTGACCCACCCTAGTCCTATATAAGTACTCAATGACCCCATGTGACCCCCCTTGTCCTATATAAGTACTCAATGACCCCATGTGACCCCCCTAGTCCTATATAAGTACTCAATGACCCCATGTGACCCACCCTAGTCCTATATAAGTACTCAATGACCCAGTGTGACCCCCCCATATCCTATATAAGTACTCAATGACCCCATGTGACCCCCCATGACCTATATAAGTACTCAATGACCCCATGTGACCCCCCTAGTTATATATAAGTACTCAATGACCCCATGTGACCCCCCTAGTCCTATATAAATACTCAATGACCCCATGTGACCCACCCTAGTCCTATATATATACTCAATGACCCCATGTGACCCCCCCATGACCTATATAAGTACTCAATGACCCCATGTGACCCCCCTAGTCCTATATAAGTACTCAATGACCCCATGTGACCCCCCCATGTCCTATATAAGCACTCAATGACCCCATGTGACCCCTCTAGTCCTATATAAGTACTCAATGACCCCATGTGACCCCCCTAGTCCTATATAAGTACTCAATGACCCCATGTGACCCACCCTAGTCCTATATAAGTACTCAATGACCCCATGTGACCCACCCTAGTCCTATATAAGTACTCAATGACCCCATGTGACCCCCCCATGACCTATATAAGTACTGAATGACCCCATGTGACCCCCCTAGTCCTATATAAGTACTCAATGACCCCATGTGACCCCCCCGTGTCCTATATAAGTACTCAATGACCCCATGTGACCCCCCTAGTCCTATATAAGTACTCAATGACCCCATGTGACCCACCCTAGTCCTATATAAGTACTCAATGACCCCATGTGACCCCCCCATGACCTATATAAGTACTGAATGACCCCATGTGACCCTCCTAGTCCTATATAAGTACTCAATGACCCCATGTGACCCCCCCGTGTCCTATATAAGTACTCAATGACCCCATGTGACCCCCCTAGTCCTATATAAGTACTCAAAGACTCCATGTGACCCCCCTAGTCCTATATAAATACTCAATGACCCCATGTGACCCACCCTAGTCCTATATAAGTACTTAGTGACCCCATGTGACCCCCCCATGACCTATATAAGTACTCAATGACCCCATGTGACCCCCCTAGTCCTATATAAATACTCAATGACCCCATGTGACCCACCCTAGTCCTATATAAGTACTCAATGACCCCATGTGACCCCCCCATGTCCTATATAAGTACTCAATGACCCCATGTGACCCACCCTAGTCCTATATAAGTACTCAATGACCCCATGTGACCCCCCCATGTCCTATATAAGTACTCAATGACCCCATGTAACCCCCCATGACCTATATAAGTACTCAATGACCCCATGTGACCCCCCTAGTCCTATATAAGTACTCAATGACCCCATGTGACCCCCCTAGTCCTATATAAATACTCAATGACCCCATGTGACCCACCCTAGTCCTATATAAGTACTCAATGACCCCATGTGACCCCCCCATGACCTATATAAGTACTCAATGACCCCATGTGACCCCCCTAGTCCTATATAAGTACTCAATGACCCCATGTGACCCCACCCCTGTCCTATATAAGTACTCAATGACCCCATGTGACCCCCCTTGTCCTATATAAGTACTCAATGACCACATGTGACCCACCCTAGTCCTATATAAGTACTCAATGACCCCATGTGACCCCCCCATGACCTATATAAGTACTGAATGACCCCATGTGACCCCCCTAGTCCTATATAAGTACTCAATGACCCCATGTGACCCCCCCATGACCTATATAAGTACTCAATGACCCCATGTGACCCCCCTAATCCTATATAAGTACTCAATGACCCCATGTGACCCCCCTAGTCCTATATAAGTACTCAATGACCCCATGTGACCCACCCTAGTCCTTTATAAGTACTCAATGAATCCATGTGACCCCCCTTGTCCTATATAAGTACTCAATGACCCCATGTGACCCCCCATGACCTATATAAGTACTCAATGACCCCATGTGACCCCCCTAGCCCTATATAAGTACTCAATGACCCCATGTGACCCGCCTAGTCCTATATAAATACTCAATGACCCCATGTGACCCACCCTAGTCCTATATAAGTACTCAATGACCCCATGTGACCCCCCCATGACCTATATAAGTACTCAATGACCCCATGTGACCCCCCTAGTCCTATATAAGTACTCAATGACCCCATGTGACCCCCCCCTGTCCTATATAAGTACTCAATGACCCCATGTGACCCCCCTTGTCCTATATAAGTACTCAATGACCCCATGTGACCCACCCTAGTCCTATATAAGTACTCAATGACCCCATGTGACCCCCCCATGACCTATATAAGTACTGAATGCCCCCATGTGACCCCCCTAGTCCTATATAAGTACTCAATGACCCCATGTGACCCCCCCATGACCTATATAAGTACTCAATGACCCCATGTGACCCCCCTAGTCCTATATAAGTACTCAATGACCCCATGTGACCCCCCTAGTCCTATATAAGTACTCAATGACCCCATGTGACCCACCCTAGTCCTTTATAAGTACTCAATGAATCCATGTGACCCCCCTTGTCCTATATAAGTACTCAATGACCCCATGTGACCCCCCCATGACCTATATAAGTACTCAATGACCCCATGTGACCCCCCCATGTCCAATATAAGTACTCAATGACCCCATGTGACCCCCCATGACCTATATAAGTACTCAATGACCCCATGTGACCCCCCTAGTCCTATATAAGTACTCAATGACCCCATGTGACCCCCCTAGTCCTATATAAGTACTCAATGACCCCATGTGACCCACCCTAGTCCTATATAAGTACTCAATGACCCCATGTGACCCCCCTTGTCCTATATAAGTACTCAATGACCCCATGTGACCCCCCCATGACCTACATAAGTACTCAATGACCCCATGTGACCCCCCTAGTCCTATATAAGTACTCAATGACCCCATGTGACCCCCCTAGTCCTATATAAGTACTCAATGACCCCATGTGACCCACCCTAGTCCTTTATAAGTACTCAATGAATCCATGTGACCCCCCTTGTCCTATATAAGTACTCAATGACCCCATGTGACCCCCCATGACCTATATAAGTACTCAATGACCCCATGTGACCCCCCTAGTCCTATATAAGTACTCAATGACCCCATGTGACCCCCCTAGTCCTATATAAATACTCAATGACCCCATGTGACCCACCCTAGTCCTATATAAGTACTCAATGACCCCATGTGACCCCCCCATGACCTATATAAGTACTCAATGACCCCATGTGACCCCCCTAGTCCTATATAAGTACTCAATGACCCCATGTGACCCCCCCTGTCCTATATAAGTACTCAATGACCCCATGTGACCCCCCTTGTCCTATATAAGTACTCAATGACCCCATGTGACCCACCCTAGTCCTATATAAGTACTCAATGACCCCATGTGACCCCCCCATGACCTATATAAGTACTGAATGACCCCATGTGACCCCCCTAGTCCTATATAAGTACTCAATGACCCCATGTGACCCCCCCATGACCTATAAAAGTACTCAATGACCCCATGTGACCCCCCTAGTACTATATAAGTACTCAATGACCCCATGTGACCCCCCTAGTCCTATATAAGTACTCAATGACCCCATGTGACCCACCCTAGTCCTTTATAAGTACTCAATGAATCCATGTGACCCCCCTTGTCCTATATAAGTACTCAATGACCCCATGTGACCCCCCCATGACCTATATAAGTACTCAATGACCCCATGTGACCCCCCCATGTCCTATATAAGTACTCAATGACCCCATGTGACCCCCCATGACCTATATAAGTACTCAATGACCCCATGTGACCCCCCTAGTCCTATATAAGTACTCAATGACCCCATGTGACCCCCCTAGTCCTATATAAGTACTCAATGACCCCATGTGACCCACCCTAGTCCTATATAAGTACTCAATGACCCCATGTGACCCCCCTTGTCCTATATAAGTACTCAATGACCCCATGTGACCCCCCTAGTCCTATATAAGTACTCAATGACCCCATGTGACCCACCCTAGTCCTATATAAGTACTCAATGACCCAGTGTGACCCCCCATGACCTATATAAGTACTCAATGACCCCATGTGACCCCCCTAGTTATATATAAGTACTCAATGACCCCATGTGACCCCCCTAGTCCTATATAAATACTCAATGACCCCATGTGACCCACCCTAGTCCTATATAAGTACTCAATGACCCCATGTGACCCCCCCCATGACCTATATAAGTACTCAATGACCCCATGTGACCCCCCCATGTCCTATATAAGCACTCAATGACCCCATGTGACCCCTCTAGTCCTATATAAGTACTCAATGACCCCATGTGACCCCCCCATGTCCTATATAAGTACTCAATGACCCCTTGTGACCCCCCTAGTCCTATATAAGTACTCAATGACCCCATGTGACCCCCCTAGTCCTATATAAGTACTCAATGACCCCATGTGACCCACCCTAGTCCTATATAAGTACTCAATGACCCCATGTGACCCCCCCATGACCTATATAAGTACTGAATGACCCCATGTGACCCCCCTAGTCCTATATAAGTACTCAATGACCCCATGTGACCCCCCCATGACCTATATAAGTACTCAATGAATCCATGTGACCCCCCTTGTCCTATATAAGTACTCAATGACCCCATGTGACCCCCCCCATGACCTATATAAGTACTCAATGACCGCATGTGACCCCCCCATGTCCTATATAAGTACTCAATGACCCCATGTGACCCCCCATGACCTATATAAGTACTCAATGACCCCATGTGACCCCCCTAGTCGTATATAAGTACTCAATGACCCCATGTGACCCCCCTAGTCCTATATAAGTACTCAATGACCCCATGTGACCCACCCTAGTCCTATATAAGTACTCAATGACCCCATGTGACCCCCCTTGTCCTATATAAGTACTCAATGACCCCATGTGACCCCCCTAGTCCTATATAAGTACTCAATGACCCCATGTGACCCACCCTAGTCCTATATAAGTACTCAATGACCCCATGTGACCCCCCTTGTCCTATATAAGTACTCAATGACCCCATGTGACCCCCCTAGTCCTATATAAGTACTCAATGACCCCATGTGACCCCCATAGTCCTATATCAGTACTCAATGACCCCATGTGACCCAACCTAGTCCTATATAAGTACTCAATGACCCCATGTGACCCCCCTAGTCCTATATAAGTACTCAATGACCCCATGTGACCCCCCTAGTCCTATATAAATACTCAATGACCCCATGTGACCCACCCTAGTCCTATATAAGTACTCAATGACCCCATGTGACCCCCCCATGACCTATATAAGTACTCAATGACCCCATGTGACCCCCCTAGTCCTATATAAATACTCAATGACCCCATGTGACCCACCCTAGTCCTATATAAGTACTCAATGACCCCATGTGACCCCCCCATGTCCTATATAAGTACTCAATGACCCCATGTGACCCCCCATGACTTATATAATTACTCAATGACCCCATGTGACCCCCCTAGTCCTATATAAGTACTCAATGACCCCTTGTGACCCCCCTAGTCCTATATAAATACTCAATGACCCCATGTGACCCACCCTAGTCCTATATAAGTACTCAATGACCCCATGTGACCCCCCCATGACCTATATAAGTACTCAATGACCCCATGTGACCCCCCTAGTCCTATATAAGTACTCAATGACCCCATGTGACCCCCCTTGTCCTATATAAGTACTCAATGACCCCATGTGACCCCCCTAGTCCTATATAAGTACTCAATGACCCCATGTGACCCCCATAGTCCTATATCAGTACTCAATGACCCCATGTGACCCAACCTAGTCCTATATAAGTACTCAATGACCCCATGTGACCCCCCTAGTCCTATATAAGTACTCAATGACCCCATGTGACCCCCCCATGTCCTATATAAGTACTCAATGACCCCATGTGACCCCCCTTGTCCTATATAAGTACTCAATGACCCCATGTGACCCCCCTAGTCCTATATAAGTACTCAATGACCCCATGTGACCCCCCTAGTCCTATATAAATACTCAATGACCCCATGTGACCCATCCTAGTCCTATATAAGTACTCAATGAACCCATGTGACCCCCCCATGACCTATATAAGTACTCAATGACCCCATGTGACCCCCCTAGTCCTATATAAGTACTCAATGACCCCATGTGACCCCCCTAGTCCTATATAAGTACTCAATGACCCCATGTGACCCACCCTAGTCCTATATAAGTACTCAATGACCCCATGTGACCCCCCCATGACCTATATAAGTACTCAATGACCCCATGTGACCCCCCTAGTCTTATATAAGTACTCAATGACCCCATGTGACCCCCCTAGTCCTATATAAGTACTCAATGACCCCATGTGACCCACCCTAGTCCTATATAAGTACTCAATGACCCCATGTGACCCCCCTTGTCCTATATAAGTACTCAATGACCCCATGTGACCCCCCTAGTCCTATATAAGTACTCAATGACCCCATGTGACCCACCCTAGTCCTATATAAGTACTCAATGACCCAGTGTGACCCCCCCATATCCTATATAAGTACTCAATGACCCCATGTGACCCCCCTAGTCCTATATAAATACTCAATGACCCCATGTGACCCACCCTAGTCCTATATATATACTCAATGACCCCATGTGACCCCCCCATGACCTATATAAGTACTCAATGACCCCATGTGACCCCCCTAGTCCTATATAAGTACTCAATGACCCCATGTGACCCCCCCATGTCCTATATAAGCACTCAATGACCCCATGTGACCCCTCTAGTCCTATATAAGTACTCAATGACCCCATGTGACCCCCCCATGTCCTATATAAGTACTCAATGACCCCTTGTGACCCCCCTAGTCCTATATAAGTACTCAATGACCCCATGTGACCCCCCTAGTCCTATATAAGTACTCAATGACCCCATGTGACCCACCCTAGTCCTATATAAGTACTCAATGACCCCATGTGACCCCCCCATGACCTATATAAGTACTGAATGACCCCATGTGACCCCCCTAGTCCTATATAAGTACTCAATGACCCCATGTGACCCCCCCGTGTCCTATATAAGTACTCAATGACCCCATGTGACCCCCCATGACCTATATAAGTACTCAGTGACCCCATGTGACCCCCCTAGTCCTATATAAGTACTCAATGACCCCATGTGACCCCCCTAGTCCTATATAAATACTCAATGACCCCATGTGACCCACCCTAGTCCTATATAAGTACTTAGTGACCCCATGTGACCCCCCCATGACCTATATAAGTACTCAATGACCCCATGTGACCCCCCTAGTCCTATATAAATACTCAATGACCCCATGTGACCCACCCTTGTCCTATATAAGTACTCAATGACCCCATGTGACCCCCCCATGTCCTATATAAGTACTCAATGACCCCATGTGACCCACCCTAGTCCTATATAAGTACTCAATGACCCCATGTGACCCCCCCATGTCCTATATAAGTACTCAATGACCCCATGTAACCCCCCATGACCTATATAAGTACTCAATGACCCCATGTGACCCCCCTAGTCCTATATAAGTACTCAATGACCCCATGTGACCCCCCTAGTCCTATATAAATACTCAATGACCCCATGTGACCCACCCTAGTCCTATATAAGTACTCAATGACCCCATGTGACCCCCCCATGACCTATATAAGTACTCAATGACCCCATGTGACCCCCCTAGTCCTATATAAGTACTCAATGACCCCATGTGACCCCACCCCTGTCCTATATAAGTACTCAATGACCCCATGTGACCCCCCTTGTCCTATATAAGTACTCAATGACCCCATGTGACCCACCCTAGTCCTATATAAGTACTCAATGACCCCATGTGACCCCCCCATGACCTATATAAGTACTGAATGACCCCATGTGACCCCCCTAGTCCTATATAAGTACTCAATGACCCCATGTGACCCCCCCATGACCTATATAAGTACTCAATGACCCCATGTGACCCCCCTAGTCCTATATAAGTACTCAATGACCCCATGTGACCCCCCTAGTCCTATATAAGTACTCAATGACCCCATGTGACCCACCCTAGTCCTTTATAAGTACTCAATGAATCCATGTGACCCCCCTTGTCCTATATAAGTACTCAATGACCCCATGTGACCCCCCATGACCTATATAAGTACTCAATGACCCCATGTGACCCCCCTAGCCCTATATAAGTACTCAATGACCCCATGTGACCAGCCTAGTCCTATATAAATACTCAATGACCCCATGTGACCCACCCTAGTCCTATATAAGTACTCAATGACCCCATGTGACCCCCCCATGAACTATATAAGTACTCAATGACCCCATGTGACCCCCCTAGTCCTATATAAGTACTCAATGACCCCATGTGACCCCCCCCTGTCCTATATAAGTACTCAATGACCCCATGTGACCCCCCTTGTCCTATATAAGTACTCAATGACCCCATGTGACCCACCCTAGTCCTATATAAGTACTCAATGACCCCATGTGACCCCCCCATGACCTATATAAGTACTGAATGACCCCATGTGACCCCCCTAGTCCTATATAAGTACTCAATGACCCCATGTGACCCCCCCATGACCTATATAAGTACTCAATGACCCCATGTGACCCCCCTAGTCCTATATAAGTACTCAATGACCCCATGTGACCCCCCTAGTCCTATATAAGTACTCAATGACCCCATGTGACCCACCCTAGTCCTTTATAAGTACTCAATGAATCCATGTGACCCCCCTTGTCCTATATAAGTACTCAATGACCCCATGTGACCCCCCCATGACCTATATAAGTACTCAATGACCCCATGTGACCCCCCCATGTCCAATATAAGTACTCAATGACCCCATGTGACCCCCCATGACCTATATAAGTACTCAATGACCCCATGTGACCCCCCTAGTCCTATATAAGTACTCAATGACCCCATGTGACCCCCCTAGTCCTATATAAGTACTCAATGACCCCATGTGACCCACCCTAGTCCTATATAAGTACTCAATGACCCCATGTGACCCCCCTTGTCCTATATAAGTACTCAATGACCCCATGTGACCCCCCCATGACCTATATAAGTACTCAATGACCCCATGTGACCCCCCTAGTCCTATATAAGTACTCAATGACCCCATGTGACCCCCCTAGTCCTATATAAGTACTCAATGACCCCATGTGACCCACCCTAGTCCTTTATAAGTACTCAATGAATCCATGTGACCCCCCTTGTCCTATATAAGTACTCAATGACCCCATGTGACCCCCCATGACCTATATAAGTACTCAATGACCCCATGTGACCCCCCTAGTCCTATATAAGTACTCAATGACCCCATGTGACCCCCCTAGTCCTATATAAATACTCAATGATCCCATGTGACCCACCCTAGTCCTATATAAGTACTCAATGACCCCATGTGACCCCCCCATGACCTATATAAGTACTCAATGACCCCATGTGACCCCCCTAGTCCTATATAAGTACTCAATGACCCCATGTGACCCCCCCTGTCCTATATAAGTACTCAATGACCCCATGTGACCCCCCTTGTCCTATATAAGTACTCAATGACCCCATGTGACACACCCTAGTCCTATATAAGTACTCAATGACCCCATGTGACCCCCCCATGACCTATATAAGTACTCAATGACCCCATGTGACCCCCCTAGTACTATATAAGTACTCAATGACCCCATGTGACCCCCCATGACCTATATAAGTACTCAATGACCCCATGTGACCCCCCTAGTCCTATATAAGTACTCAATGACCCCATGTGACCCCCCTAGTCCTATATAAGTACTCAATGACCCCATGTGACCCACCCTAGTCCTATATAAGTACTCAATGACCCCATGTGACCCCCCTTGTCCTATATAAGTACTCAATGACCCCATGTGACCCCCCTAGTCCTATATAAGTACTCAATGACCCCATGTGACCCACCCTAGTCCTATATAAGTACTCAATGACCCAGTGTGACCCCCCATGACCTATATAAGTACTCAATGACCCCATGTGACCCCCCTAGTTATATATAAGTACTCAATGACCCCATGTGACCCCCCTAGTCCTATATAAATACTCAATGACCCCATGTGACCCACCCTAGTCCTATATAAGTACTCAATGACCCCATGTGACCCCCCCATGACCTATATAAGTACTCAATGACCCCATGTGACCCCCCTAGTCCTATATAAGTACTCAATGACCCCATGTGACCCCCCCATGTCCTATATAAGCACTCAATGACCCCATGTGACCCCTCTAGTCCTATATAAGTACTCAATGACCCCATGTGACCCCCCCATGTCCTATATAAGTACTCAATGACCCCTTGTGACCCCCCTAGTCCTATATAAGTACTCAATGACCCCATGTGACCCCCCTAGTCCTATATAAGTACTCAATGACCCCATGTGACCCACCCTAGTCCTATATAAGTACTCAATGACCCCATGTGACCCCCCCATGACCTATATAAGTACTGAATGACCCCATGTGACCCCCCTAGTCCTATATAAGTACTCAATGACCCCATGTGACCCCCCCATGACCTATATAAGTACTCAATGAATCCATGTGACCCCCCTTGTCCTATATAAGTACTCAATGACCCCATGTGACCCCCCCATGACCTATATAAGTACTCAATGACCCCATGTGACCCCCCCATGTCCTATATAAGTACTCAATGACCCCATGTGACCACCCATGACCTATATAAGTACTCAATGACCCCATGTGACCCCCCTAGTCCTATATAAGTACTCAATGACCCCATGTGACCCCCCTAGTCCTATATAAGTACTCAATGACCCCATGTGACCCACCCTAGTCCTATATAAGTACTCAATGACCCCATGTGACCCCCCTTGTCCTATATAAGTACTCAATGACCCTATGTGACCCCCCTAGTCCTATATAAGTACTCAATGACCCCATGTGACCCACCCTAGTCCTATATAAGTACTCAATGACCCCATGTGACCCCCCTTGTCCTATATAAGTACTCAATGACCCCATGTGACCCCCCTAGTCCTATATAAGTACTCAATGACCCCATGTGACCCCCATAGTCCTATATCAGTACTCAATGACCCCATGTGACCCAACCTAGTCCTATATAAGTACTCAATGACCCCATGTGACCCCCCTAGTCCTATATAAGTACTCAATGACCCCATGTGACCCCCCTAGTCCTATATAAATACTCAATGACCCCATGTGACCCACCCTAGTCCTATATAAGTACTCAATGACCCCATGTGACCCCCCCATGACCTATATAAGTACTCAATGACCCCATGTGACCCCCCTAGTCCTATATAAATACTCAATGACCCCATGTGACCCACCCTAGTCCTATATAAGTACTCAATGACCCCATGTGACCCCCCCATGTCCTATATAAGTACTCAATGACCCCATGTGACCCCCCATGACTTATATAATTACTCAATGACCCCATGTGACCCCCCTAGTCCTATATAAGTACTCAATGACCCCTTGTGACCCCCCTAGTCCTATATAAATACTCAATGACCCCATGTGACCCACCCTAGTCCTATATAAGTACTCAATGACCCCATGTGACCCCCCCATGACCTATATAAGTACTCAATGACCCCATGTGACCCCCCTAGTCCTATATAAGTACTCAATGACCCCATGTGACCCCCCTTGTCCTATATAAGTACTCAATGACCCCATGTGACCCCCCTAGTCCTATATAAGTACTCAATGACCCCATGTGACCCCCATAGTCCTATATCAGTACTCAATGACCCCATGTGACCCAACCTAGTCCTATATAAGTACTCAATGACCCCATGTGACCCCCCTAGTCCTATATAAGTACTCAATGACCCCATGTGACCCCCCCATGTCCTATATAAGTACTCAATGACCCCATGTGACCCCCCTTGTCTTATATAAGTACTCAATGACCTCATGTGACCCCCCTAGTCCTATATAAGTACTCAATGACCCCATGTGACCCCCCTAGTCCTATATAAGTACTCAATGACCCCATGTGACCCACCCTAGTCCTATATAAGTACTCAATGACCCCATGTGACCCCCCCATGTCCTATATAAGTACTCAATGACCCCATGTAACCCCCCATGACCTATATAAGTACTCAATGACCCCATGTGACCACCCTAGTCCTATATAAGTACTCAATGACCCCATGTGACCCCCCTAGTCCTATATAAATACTCAATGACCCCATGTGACCCACCCTAGTCCTATATAAGTACTCAATGACCCCATGTGACCCCCCCATGACCTATATAAGTACTCAATGACCCCATGTGACCCCCCTAGTCCTATATAAGTACTCAATGACCCCATGTGACCCCACCCCTGTCCTATATAAGTACTCAATGACCCCATGTGACCCCCCTTGTCCTATATAAGTACTCAATGACCCCATGTGACCCACCCTAGTCCTATATAAGTACTCAATGACCCCATGTGACCCCCCCATGACCTATATAAGTACTGAATGACCCCATGTGACCCCCCTAGTCCTATATAAGTACTCAATGACCCCATGTGACCCCCCCATGACCTATATAAGTACTCAATGACCCCATGTGACCCCCCTAGTCCTATATAAGTACTCAATGACCCCATGTGACCCCCCTAGTCCTATATAAGTACTCAATGACCCCATGTGACCCACCCTAGTCCTTTATAAGTACTCAATGAATCCATGTGACCCCCCTTGTCCTATATAAGTACTCAATGACCCCATGTGACCCCCCATGACCTATATAAGTACTCAATGACCCCATGTGACCCCCCTAGCCCTATATAAGTACTCAATGACCCCATGTGACCCGCCTAGTCCTATATAAATACTCAATGACCCCATGTGACCCATCCTAGTCTTATATAAGTACTCAATGACCCCATGTGACCCCCCCTTGACCTATATAAGTACTCAATGACCCCATGTGACCCCCCTAGTCCTATATAAGTACTCAATGACCCCATGTGACCCCCCCCTGTCCTATATAAGTACTCAATGACCCCATGTGACCCCCCTTGTCCTATATAAGTACTCAATGACCCCATGTGACCCACCCTAGTCCTATATAAGTACTCAATGACCCCATGTGACCCCCCCATGACCTATATAAGTACTCAATGACCCCATGTGACCCCCCTAGTCCTATATAAGTACTCAATGACCCCATGTGACCCCCCTAGTCCTATATAAGTACTCAATGACCCCATGTGACCCACCCTAGTCCTTTATAAGTACTCAATGAATCCATGTGACCCCCCTTGTCCTATATAAGTACTCAATGACCCCATGTGACCCCCCCCATGACCTATATAAGTACTCAATGACCCCATGTGACCCCCCCATGTCCAATATAAGTACTCAATGACCCCATGTGACCCCCCATGACCTATATAAGTACTCAATGACCCCATGTGACCCCCCTAGTCCTATATAAGTACTCAATGACCCCATGTGACCCCCCTAGTCCTATATAAGTACTCAATGACCCCATGTGACCCACCCTAGTCCTATATAAGTACTCAATGACCCCATGTGACCCCCCTTGTCCTATATAAGTACTCAATGACCCCATGTGACCCCCCCATGACCTATATAAGTACTCAATGACCCCATGTGACCCCCCTAGTCCTATATAAGTACTCAATGACCCCATGTGACCCACCCTAGTCCTTTATAAGTACTCAATGAATCCATGTGACCCCCCTTGTCCTATATAAGTACTCAATGACCCCATGTGACCCCCCATGACCTATATAAGTACTCAATGACCCCATGTGACCCCCCTAGTCCTATATAAGTACTCAATGACCCCATGTGACCCCCCTAGTCCTATATAAATACTCAATGACCCCATGTGACCCACCCTAGTCCTATATAAGTACTCAATGACCCCATGTGACCCCCCCATGACCTATATAAGTACTCAATTACCCCATGTGACCCCCCTAGTCCTATATAAGTACTCAATGACCCCATGTGACCCCCCCTGTCCTATATAAGTACTCAATGACCCCATGTGACCCCCCTTGTCCTATATAAGTACTCAATGACCCCATGTGACCCACCCTAGTCCTATATAAGTACTCAATGACCCCATGTGACCCCCCCATGACCTATATAAGTACTGAATGACCCCATGTGACCCCCCTAGTCCTATATAAGTACTCAATGACCCCATGTGACCCCCCCATGACCTATATAAGTACTCAATGACCCCATGTGACCCCCCTAGTACTATATAAGTACTCAATGACCCCATGTGACCCCCCTAGTCCTATATAAGTACTCAATGACCCCATGTGACCCACCCTAGTCCTTTATAAGTACTCAATGAATCCATGTGACCCCCCTTGTCCTATATAAGTACTCAATGACCCCATGTGACCCCCCCATGACCTATATAAGTACTCAATGACCCCATGTGACCCCCCTAGTCCTATATAAGTACTCAATGACCCCATGTGACCCCCCCCTGTCCTATATAAGTACTCAATGACCCCATGTGAACCCCCTTGTCCTATATAAGTACTCAATGACCCCATGTGACCCACCCTAGTCCTATATAAGTACTCAATGACCCCATGTGACCCCCCCATGACCTATATAAGTACTGAATGACCCCATGTGACCCCCCTAGTCCTATATAAGTACTCAATGACCCCATGTGACCCCCCCATGACCTATATAAGTACTCAATGACCCCATGTGACCCCCCTAGTCCTATATAAGTACTCAATGACCCCATGTGACCCCCCTAGTCCTATATAAGTACTCAATGACCCCATGTGACCCACCCTAGTCCTTTATAAGTACTCAATGAATCCATGTGACCCCCCTTGTCCTATATAAGTACTCAATGACCCCATGTGACCCCCCCCATGACCTATATAAGTACTCAATGACCCCATGTGACCCCCCCATGTCCAATATAAGTACTCAATGACCCCATGTGACCCCCCATGACCTATATAAGTACTCAATGACCCCATGTGACCCCCCTAGTCCTATATAAGTACTCAATGACCCCATGTGACCCCCCTAGTCCTATATAAGTACTCAATGACCCCATGTGACCTACCCTAGTCCTATATAAGTACTCAATGACCCCATGTGACCCCCCTTGTCCTATATAAGTACTCAATGACCCCATGTGACCCCCCCCATGACCTATATAAGTACTCAATGACCCCATGTGACCCCCCTAGTCCTATATAAGTACTCAATGACCCCATGTGACCCCCCTAGTCCTATATAAGTACTCAATGACCCCATGTGACCCACCCTAGTCCTTTATAAGTACTCAATGAATCCATGTGACCCCCCTTGTCCTATATAAGTACTCAATGACCCCATGTGACCCCCCATGACCTATATAAGTACTCAATGACCCCATGTGACCCCCCTAGTCCTATATAAGTACTCAATGACCCCATGTGACCCCCCTAGTCCTATATAAATACTCAATGACCCCATGTGACCCACCCTAGTCCTATATAAGTACTCAATGACCCCATGTGACCCCCCCATGACCTATATAAGTACTCAATGACCCCATGTGACCCCCCTAGTCGTATATAAGTACTCAATGACCCCATGTGACCCCCCCTGTCCTATATAAGTACTCAATGACCCCATGTGACCCCCCTTGTCCTATATAAGTACTCAATGACCCCATGTGACCCACCCTAGTCCTATATAAGTACTCAATGACCCCATGTGACCCCCCCATGACCTATATAAGTACTGAATGACCCCATGTGACCCCCCTAGTCCTATATAAGTACTCAATGACCCCATGTGACCCCCCCATGACCTATATAAGTACTCAATGACCCCATGTGACCCCCCTAGTACTATATAAGTACTCAATGACCCCATGTGACCCCCCCATGACCTATATAAGTACTGAATGACCCCATGTGACCCCCCTAGTCCTATATAAGTACTCAATGACCCCATGTGACCCCCCCATGACCTATATAAGTACTCAATGACCCCATGTGACCCCCCTAGTACTATATAAGTACTCAATGACCCCATGTGACCCCCCTAGTCCTATATAAGTACTCAATGACCCCATGTGACCCACCCTAGTCCTTTATAAGTACTCAATGAATCCATGTGACCCCCCTTGTCCTATATAAGTACTCAATGACCCCATGTGACCCCCCCATGACCTATATAAGTACTCAATGACCCCATGTGACCCCCCCATGTCCTATATAAGTACTCAATGACCCCATGTGACCCCCCATGACCTATATAAGTACTCAATGACCCCATGTGACCCCCCTAGTCCTATATAAGTACTCAATGACCCCATGTGACCCCCCTAGTCCTATATAAGTACTCAATGACCCCATGTGACCCACCCTAGTCCTATATAAGTACTCAATGACCCCATGTGACCCCCCTTGTCCTATATAAGTACTCAATGACCCCATGTGACCCCCCTAGTCCTATATAAGTACTCAATGACCCCATGTGACCCACCCTAGTCCTATATAAGTACTCAATGACCCCATGTGACCCCCCATGACCTATATAAGTACTCAATGACCCCATGTGACCCCCCTAGTCCTATATAAGTACTCAATGACCCCATGTGACCCCCCTAGTCCTATATAAGTACTCAATGACCCCATGTGACCCACCCTAGTCCTATATAAGTACTCAATGACCCCATGTGACCCCCCTTGTCCTATATAAGTACTCAATGACCCCATGTGACCCCCCTAGTCCTATATAAGTACTCAATGACCCCATGTGACCCACCCTAGTCCTATATAAGTACTCAATGACCCAGTGTGACCCCCCATGACCTATATAAGTACTCAATGACCCCATGTGACCCCCCTAGTTATATATAAGTACTCAATGACCCCATGTGACCCCCCTAGTCCTATATAAATACTCAATGACCCCATGTGACCCACCCTAGTCCTATATAAGTACTCAATGACCCCATGTGACCCCCCCATGACCTATATAAGTACTCAATGACCCCATGTGACCCCCCTAGTCCTATATAAGTACTCAATGACCCCATGTGACCCCCCCATGTCCTATATAAGCACTCAATGACCCCATGTGACCCCTCTAGTCCTATATAAGTACTCAATGACCCCATGTGACCCCCCCATGTCCTATATAAGTACTCAATGACCCCTTGTGACCCCCCTAGTCCTATATAAGTACTCAATGACCCCATGTGACCCCCCTAGTCCTATATAAGTACTCAATGACCCCATGTGACCCACCCTAGTCCTATATAAGTACTCAATGACCCCATGTGACCCCCCCATGACCTATATAAGTACTGAATGACCCCATGTGACCCCCCTAGTCCTATATAAGTACTCAATGACCCCATGTGACCCCCCCATGACCTATATAAGTACTCAATGAATCCATGTGACCCCCCTTGTCCTATATAAGTACTCAATGACCCCATGTGACCCCCCCATGACCTATATAAGTACTCAATGACCCCATGTGACCCCCCCATGTCCTATATAAGTACTCAATGACCCCATGTGACCCCCCATGACCTATATAAGTACTCAATGACCCCATGTGACCCCCCTAGTCCTATATAAGTACTCAATGACCCCATGTGACCCCCCTAGTCCTATATAAGTACTCAATGACCCCATGTGACCCACCCTAGTCCTATATAAGTACTCAATGACCCCATGTGACCCCCCTTGTCCTATATAAGTACTCAATGACCCCATGTGACCCCCCTAGTCCTATATAAGTACTCAATGACCACATGTGACCCACCCAAGTCCTATATAAGTACTCAATGACCCCATGTGACCCCCCTTGTCCTATATAAGTACTCAATGACCCCATGTGACCCCCCTAGTCCTATATAAGTACTCAATGACCCCATGTGACCCCCATAGTCCTATATCAGTACTCAATGACCCCATGTGACCCAACCTAGTCCTATATAAGTACTCAATGACCCCATGTGAACCCCCTAGTCCTATATAAGTACTCAATGACCCCATGTGACCCCCCTAGTCCTATATAAATACTCAATGACCCCATGTGACCCAACCTAGTCCTATATAAGTACTCAATGACCCCATGTGACCCCCCATGACCTATATAAGTACTCAATGACCCCATGTGACCCCCCTAGTCCTATATAAATACTCAATGACCCCATGTGACCCACCCTAGTCCTATATAAGTACTCAATGACCCCATGTGACCCCCCCATGTCCTATATAAGTACTCAATGACCCCATGTGACCCCCCATGACTTATATAAGTACTCAATGACCCCATGTGACCCCCCTAGTCCTATATAAGTACTCAATGACCCCTTGTGACCCCCCTAGTCCTATATAAGTACTGAATGACCCCATGTGACCCCCCTAGTCCTATATAAGTACTCAATGACCCCATGTGACCCCCCCATGACCTATATAAGTACTCAATGAATCCATGTGACCCCCCTTGTCCTATATAAGTACTCAATGACCCCATGTGACCCCCCCATGACCTATATAAGTACTCAATGACCCCATGTGACCCCCCCATGTCCTATATAAGTACTCAATGACCCCATGTGACCCCCCATGACCTATATAAGTACTCAATGACCCCATGTGACCCCCCTAGTCCTATATAAGTACTCAATGACCCCATGTGACCCCCCTAGTCCTATATAAGTACTCAATGACCCCATGTGACCCCCCTAGTCCTATATAAATACTCAATGACCCCATGTGACCCACCCTAGTCCTATATAAGTACTCAATGACCCCATGTGACCCCCCCATGACCTATATAAGTACTCAATGACCCCATGTGACCCCCCTAGTCCTATATAAGTACTCAATGACCCCATGTGACCCCCCCATGTCCTATATAAGCACTCAATGACCCCATGTGACCCCTCTAGTCCTATATAAGTACTCAATGACCCCATGTGACCCCCCCATGTCCTATATAAGTACTCAATGACCCCTTGTGACCCCCCTAGTCCTATATAAGTACTCAATGACCCCATGTGACCCCCCTAGTCCTATATAAGTACTCAATGACCCCATGTGACCCACCCTAGTCCTATATAAGTACTCAATGACCCCATGTGACCCCCCCATGACCTATATAAGTACTGAATGACCCCATGTGACCCCCCTAGTCCTATATAAGTACTCAATGACCCCATGTGACCCCCCCATGACCTATATAAGTACTCAATGAATCCATGTGACCCCCCTTGTCCTATATAAGTACTCAATGACCCCATGTGACCCCCCCATGACCTATATAAGTACTCAATGACCCCATGTGACCCCCCCATGTCCTATATAAGTACTCAATGACCCCATGTGACCCCCCTAGTCCTATATAAGTACTCAATGACCACATGTGACCCACCCAAGTCCTATATAAGTACTCAATGACCCCATGTGACCCCCCTTGTCCTATATAAGTACTCAATGACCCCATGTGACCCCCCTAGTCCTATATAAGTACTCAATGACCCCATGTGACCCCCATAGTCCTATATCAGTACTCAATGACCCCATGTGACCCAACCTAGTCCTATATAAGTACTCAATGACCCCATGTGAACCCCCTAGTCCTATATAAGTACTCAATGACCCCATGTGACCCCCCCATGACCTATATAAGTACTCAATGACCCCATGTGACCCCCCTAGTCCTATATAAATACTCAATGACCCCATGTGACCCACCCTAGTCCTATATAAGTACTCAATGACCCCATGTGACCCCCCCATGTCCTATATAAGTACTCAATGACCCCATGTGACCCCCCATGACTTATATAAGTACTCAATGACCCCATGTGACCCCCCTAGTCCTATATGAGTACTCAATGACCCCTTGTGACCCCCCTAGTCCTATATAAATACTCAATGACCCCATGTGACCCACCCTAGTCCTATATAAGTACTCAATGACCCCATGTGACCCCCCCATGACCTATATAAGTACTCATTGACCCCATGTGACCCCCCTAGTCCTATATAAGTACTCAATGACCCCATGTGACCCCCCTTGTCCTATATAAGTACTCAATGACCCCATGTGACCCCCCTAGTCCTATATAAGTACTCAATGACCCCATGTGACCCCCATAGTCCTATATCAGTACTCAATGACCCCATGTGACCCAACCTAGTCCTATATAAGTACTCAATGACCCCATGTGACCCCCCTAGTCCTATATAAGTACTCAATGACCCCATGTGACCCCCCCATGTCCTATATAAGTACTCAATGACCTCATGTGACCCCCCTTGTCCTATATAAGTACTCAATGACCCCATGTGACCCCCCTAGTCCTATATAAGTACTCAATGACCCCATGTGACCCCCCTAGTCCTATATAAATACTCAATGACCCCATGTGACCCACCCTAGTCCTATATAAGTACTCAATGACCCCATGTGACCCCCCATGACCTATATAAGTACTCAATGACCCCATGTGACCCTCTAGTCCTATATAAGTACTCAAAGACCCCATGTGACCCCCCTAGTCCTATATAAGTACTCAATGACCCCATGTGACCCACCCTAGTCCTATATAAGTACTCAATGACCCCATGTGACCCCCCCATGACCTATATAAGTACTCAATGACCCCATGTGACCCCCCTAGTCCTATATAAGTACTCAATGACCCCATGTGACCCACCCTAGTCCTATATAAGTATTCAATGACCCCACGTGACCCCCCCATGTCCTATATAAGTACTCAATGACCCCATGTAACCCCCCATGACCTATATAAGTACTCAATGACCCCATGTGACCCCCCTAGTCCTATATAAGTACTCAATGACCCCATGTGACCCCCCTAGTCCTATATAAATACTCAATGACCCCATGTGACCCACCCTAGTCCTATATAAGTACTCAATGACCCCATGTGACCCCCCCATGACCTATATAAGTACTCAATGACCCCATGTGACCCCCCTAGTCCTATATAAGTACTCAATGACCCCATGTGACCCCCCCCTGTCCTATATAAGTACTCAATGACCCCATGTGACCCCCCTTGTCCTATATAAGTACTCAATGACCCCATGTGACCCACCCTAGTCCTATATAAGTACTCAATGACCCCATGTGACCCCCCCATGACCTATATAAGTACTGAATGACCCCATGTGACCTCCCTAGTCCTATATAAGTACTCAATGACCCCATGTGAACCCCCCCTGTCCTATATAAGTACTCAATGACCCCATGTGACCCCCCTTGTCCTATATAAGTACTCAATGACCCCATGTGACCCACCCTAGTCCTATATAAGTACTCAATGACCCCATGTGACCCCCCCATGACCTATATAAGTACTGAATGACCCCATGTGACCCCCCTAGTCCTATATAAGTACTCAATGACCCCATGTGACCCCCCCATGACCTATATAAGTACTCAATGACCCCATGTGACCCCCCTAGTCCTATATAAGTACTCAATGACCCCATGTGACCCCCCTAGTCCTATATAAGTACTCAATGACCCCATGTGACCCACCCTAGTCCTTTATAAGTACTCAATGAATCCATGTGACCCCCCTTGTCCTATATAAGTACTCAATGACCCCATGTGACCCCCCCATGACCTATATAAGTACTCAATGACCCCATGTGACCCCTCCATGTCCTATATAAGTACTCAATGACCCCATGTGACCCCCCTAGTCCTATATAAGTACTCAATGACCCCGTGTGACCCAGCCTAGTCCTATATAAGTACCCAATGACCCCGTGTGACCCAACCTAGTCCTATATAAGTACTCAATGACCCCGTGTGACCCAGCCTAGTCCTATATAAGAACCCAATGACCTCGTGTGACCCAACCTAGTCCTATATAAGTTCTCAATGACCCCGTGTGACCCAACCTAGTCCTATATAAGTACTCAATGACCCCGTGTGACCCAGCCTAGTCCTATAGAAGTACTCAATGACCCCGTGTGACCCAACCTAGTCCTATATAAGTACTCAATGACCCCGTGTGACCCAACCTAGTCCTATATAAGTACCCAATGACCCCGTGTGACCCAACCTAGTCCTATATAAGTACTCAATGACCACGTGTGACCCAACCTAGTCCTATATAAGTACTCAATGACCCCGTGTGACCCAACCTAGTCCTATATAAGTACCCAATGACCCCGTGTGACCCAACCTAGTCCTATATAAGTACTCAATGACCCCGTGTGACCCAACCTAGTCCTATATAAGTACTCAATGACCCCGTGTGACCCAACCTAGTCCTATATAAGTACCCAATGACCCCGTGTGACCCAACCTAGTCCTATATATGTACTCAATGACCCCGTGTGACCCAACCTAGTCCTATATAAGTACTCAATGACCCCGTGTGACCCAACCTAGTCCTATATAAGTACTCAATGACCCAATGTTACCCAACCTAGTCCTATATAAGTAGCCAATGACCCCGTGTGACCCAACCTAGTCCTATATAAGTACTCAATGACCCCGTGTGACCCAACCTAGTCCTATATAAGTACTCAATGACCCCGTGTGACCCAACCTAGTCCTATATAAGTACTCAATGACCCCGTGTGACCCAACCTAGTCCTATATAAGTACTCAATGACCCCGTGTGACCCAACCTAGTCCTATATAAGTACTCAATGACCCCGTGTGACCCAGCCTAGTCCTATATAAGTACCCAATGACCCCGTGTGACCCAACCTAGTCCTATATAAGTACTCAATGACACCGTGTGACCCAACCTAGTCCTATATAAGTACTCAATGACCCAATGTTACCCAACCTAGTCCTATATAAGTACCCAATGACTCCGTGTGACCCAACCTAGTCCTATATAAGTACTCAATGACCCCGTGTGACCCAACCTAGTCCTATATAAGTACTCAATGACCCCGTGTGACCCAACCTAGTCCTATATAAGTACTCAATGACCCCGTGTGACCCAGCCTAGTCCTATATAAGTACCCAATGACCCCGTGTGACCCAACCTAGTCCTATATAAGTACTCAATGACACCGTGTGACCCAACCTAGTCCTATATAAGTACTCAATGACCCAATGTTACCCAACCTAGTCCTATATAAGTACCCAATGACTCCGTGTGACCCAACCTAGTCCTATATAAGTACTCAATGACCCCGTGTGACCCAACCTAGTCCTATATAAGTACTCAATGACCCCGTGTGACCCAGCCTAGTCCTATATAAGTACCCAATGACCCCGTGTGACCCAACCTAGTCCTATATAAGTACTCAATGACCCCGTGTGACCCAGCCTAGTCCTATATAAGTACCCAATGACCCCGTGTTACCCAACCTAGTCCTATATAAGTACTCAATGACCCCGTGTTACCCAACCTAGTCCTATATAAGTACTCAATGACCCCGTGTGACCCAACCTAGTCCTATATAAGTACTCAATGACCCAGTGTTACCCAACCTAGTCCTATATAAGTACTCAATGACCCCGTGTGACCCAACCTAGTCCTATATAAGTACTCAATGACCCCGTGTGACCCAGCCTAGTCCTATATAAGTACCCAATGACCCCGTGTGACCCAACCTAGTCCTATATAAGTACTCAATGACACCGTGTGACCCAACCTAGTCCTATATAAGTACTCAATGACCCAATGTTACCCAACCTAGTCCTATATAAGTACCCAATGACTCCGTGTGACCCAACCTAGTCCTATATAAGTACTCAATGACCCCGTGTGACCCAACCTAGTCCTATATAAGTACTCAATGACCCCGTGTGACCCAGCCTAGTCCTATATAAGTACCCAATGACCCCGTGTGACCCAACCTAGTCCTATATAAGTACTCAATGACCCCGTGTGACCCAGCCTAGTCCTATATAAGTACCCAATGACCCCGTGTTACCCAACCTAGTCCTATATAAGTACTCAATGACCCCGTGTGACCCAACCTAGTCCTATATAAGTACTCAATGACCCCGTGTGACCCAACCTAGTCCTATATAAGTACTCAATGACCCAGTGTTACCCAACCTAGTCCTATATAAGTACTCAATGACCCCGTGTGACCCAACCTAGTCCTATATAAGTACTCAATGACCCCGTGTGACCCAACCTAGTCCTATATAAGTACTCAATGACCCCGTGTGACCCAACCTAGTCCTATATAAGTACCCAATGACCCCGTGTGACCCAACCTAGTCCTATATAAGTACTCAATGACCCCGTGTGACCCAACCTAGTCCTATATAAGTACTCAATGACCCCGTGTGACCCAACCTAGTCCTATATAAGTACTCAATGACCCCGTGTGACCCAGCCTAGTCCTATATAAGTACTCAATGACCCAGTGTTACCCAACCTACTCCTATATAAGTACTCAATGACCACGTGTTACCCAACCTAGTCCTATATAAGTACTCAATGACCCAATGTTACCCAACCTAGTCCTATATAAGTACTCAATGACCCAATGTTACCCAACCTAGTCCTATATAAGTACTCAATGACCCCGTGTGACCCAACCTAGTCCTATATAAGTACTCAATGACCCCGTGTGACCCAACCTAGTCCTATATAAGTACTCAATGACCCCGTGTGACCCAGCCTAGTCCTATATAAGTACTCAATGACCAAGTGTTACCCAACCTAGTCCTATATAAGTACTCAATGACCCCGTGTGACCCAACCTAGTCCTATATAAGTACTCAATGACCCCGTGTGACCCAACCTAGTCCTATATAAGTACTCAATGACCCCGTGTGACCCAACCTAGTCCTATATAAGTACTCAATGACCCCGTGTGACCCAACCTAGTCCTATATAAGTACCCAATGACCCCGTGTGACCCAACCTAGTCCTATATAAGTACTCAATGACCCCGTGTGACCCAACCTAGTCCTATATAAGTACTCAATGACCCCGTGTGACCCAACCTAGTCCTATATAAGTACTCAATGACCCAGTGTTACCCAACCTAGTCCTATATAAGTACTCAATGACCCCGTGTGACCCAGCCTAGTCCTATATAAGAACCCAATGACCTCGTGTGACCCAACCTAGTCCTATATAAGTACTCAATGACCCCGTGTGACCCAACCTAGTCCTATATAAGTACTCAATGACCCCGTGTGACCCAACCTAGTCCTATATAAGTACTCAATGACCCAGTGTTACCCAACCTAGTCCTATATAAGTACTCAATGACCCCGTGCGACCCAACCTAGTCCTATATAAGTACTCAATGACCCCGTGTGACCCAACCTAGTCCTATATAAGTACTCAGTGACCCCGTGTGACCCAGCCTAGTCCTATATGAGTACTCAATGACCCCGTGTGACCCAACCTAGTCCTATATAAGTACTCAGTGACCCCGTGTGACCCAACCTAGTCCTATATAAGTACTCAATGACCCCGTGTGACCCAGCCTAGTCCTATATAAGTACTCAGTGACCCCGTGTGACCCAGCCTAGTCCTATATGAGTACTCAATGACCCCGTGTGACCCAACCTAGTCCTATATAAGTACTCAATGACCCCGTGTGACCCAACCTAGTCCTATATAAGTACTCAATGACCCAGTGTGACCCAACCTAGTCCTATATAAGTACTCAATGACCCCGTGTGACCCAGCCTAATTCTATATAAGTACTCAGTGACCCCGTGTGACCCAGCCTAGTCCTATATGAGTACTCAATGACCCCGTGTGACCCAACCTAGTCCTATATAAGTACTCAGTGACCCGGTGTGACCCAACCTAGTCCTATATAAGTACTCAGTGACCCCGTGTGACCCAACCTAGTCCTATATAAGTACTCAATGACCCCGTGTGACCCAACCTACTCCTATATAAGTACTCAATGACCCAGTGTGACCCAGCCTAGTCCTATATAAGTACTCAGTGACCCCGTGTGACCCAGCCTAGTCCTATATAAGTACTCAATGACCCCGTGTGACCCAACCTAGTCCTATATAAGTACTCAATGACCCCGTGTGACCCAACCTAGTCCTATATAAGTACTCAATGACCCCGTGTGACCCAACCTAGTCCTATATAAGTACTCAATGACCCAGTGTTACCCAACCTAGTCCTATATAAGTACTCAATGACCCCGTGTGACCCAACCTAGTCCTATATAAGTACTCAATGACCCAGTGTGACCCAACCTAGTCCTATATAAGTACTCAATGACCCCGTGTGACCCAACCTAGTCCTATATAAGTACTCAATGACCCAGTGTGACCCAACCTAGTCCTATATAAGTACTCAGTGACCCCGTGTGACCCAGCCTAGTCCTATATAAGTACTCAATGACCCCGTGTGACCCAACCTAGTCCTATATAAGTACTCAATGACCCCGTGTGACCCAACCTAGTCCTATATAAGTACTCAATGACCCCGTGTGACCCAGCCTAGTCCTATATAAGTACCCAATGACCCCGTGTGACCCAACCTAGTCCTATATAAGTACTCAATGACACCGTGTGACCCAACCTAGTCCTATATAAGTACTCAATGACCCAATGTTACCCAACCTAGTCCTATATAAGTACCCAATGACTCCGTGTGACCCAACCTAGTCCTATATAAGTACTCAATGACCCCGTGTGACCCAACCTAGTCCTATATAAGTACTCAATGACCCCGTGTGACCCAGCCTAGTCCTATATAAGTACCCAATGACCCCGTGTGACCCAACCTAGTCCTATATAAGTACTCAATGACCCCGTGTGACCCAGCCTAGTCCTATATAAGTACCCAATGACCCCGTGTTACCCAACCTAGTCCTATATAAGTACTCAATGACCCCGTGTTACCCAACCTAGTCCTATATAAGTACTCAATGACCCCGTGTGACCCAACCTAGTCCTATATAAGTACTCAATGACCCAGTGTTACCCAACCTAGTCCTATATAAGTACTCAATGACCCCGTGTGACCCAACCTAGTCCTATATAAGTACTCAATGACCCCGTGTGACCCAGCCTAGTCCTATATAAGTACCCAATGACCCCGTGTGACCCAACCTAGTCCTATATAAGTACTCAATGACACCGTGTGACCCAACCTAGTCCTATATAAGTACTCAATGACCCAATGTTACCCAACCTAGTCCTATATAAGTACCCAATGACTCCGTGTGACCCAACCTAGTCCTATATAAGTACTCAATGACCCCGTGTGACCCAACCTAGTCCTATATAAGTACTCAATGACCCCGTGTGACCCAGCCTAGTCCTATATAAGTACCCAATGACCCCGTGTGACCCAACCTAGTCCTATATAAGTACTCAATGACCCCGTGTGACCCAGCCTAGTCCTATATAAGTACCCAATGACCCCGTGTTACCCAACCTAGTCCTATATAAGTACTCAATGACCCCGTGTGACCCAACCTAGTCCTATATAAGTACTCAATGACCCCGTGTGACCCAACCTAGTCCTATATAAGTACTCAATGACCCAGTGTTACCCAACCTAGTCCTATATAAGTACTCAATGACCCCGTGTGACCCAACCTAGTCCTATATAAGTACTCAATGACCCCGTGTGACCCAACCTAGTCCTATATAAGTACTCAATGACCCCGTGTGACCCAACCTAGTCCTATATAAGTACCCAATGACCCCGTGTGACCCAACCTAGTCCTATATAAGTACTCAATGACCCCGTGTGACCCAACCTAGTCCTATATAAGTACTCAATGACCCCGTGTGACCCAACCTAGTCCTATATAAGTACTCAATGACCCCGTGTGACCCAGCCTAGTCCTATATAAGTACTCAATGACCCAGTGTTACCCAACCTACTCCTATATAAGTACTCAATGACCACGTGTTACCCAACCTAGTCCTATATAAGTACTCAATGACCCAATGTTACCCAACCTAGTCCTATATAAGTACTCAATGACCCAATGTTACCCAACCTAGTCCTATATAAGTACTCAATGACCCCGTGTGACCCAACCTAGTCCTATATAAGTACTCAATGACCCCGTGTGACCCAACCTAGTCCTATATAAGTACTCAATGACCCCGTGTGACCCAGCCTAGTCCTATATAAGTACTCAATGACCAAGTGTTACCCAACCTAGTCCTATATAAGTACTCAATGACCCCGTGTGACCCAACCTAGTCCTATATAAGTACTCAATGACCCCGTGTGACCCAACCTAGTCCTATATAAGTACTCAATGACCCCGTGTGACCCAACCTAGTCCTATATAAGTACTCAATGACCCCGTGTGACCCAACCTAGTCCTATATAAGTACCCAATGACCCCGTGTGACCCAACCTAGTCCTATATAAGTACTCAATGACCCCGTGTGACCCAACCTAGTCCTATATAAGTACTCAATGACCCCGTGTGACCCAACCTAGTCCTATATAAGTACTCAATGACCCAGTGTTACCCAACCTAGTCCTATATAAGTACTCAATGACCCCGTGTGACCCAGCCTAGTCCTATATAAGAACCCAATGACCTCGTGTGACCCAACCTAGTCCTATATAAGTACTCAATGACCCCGTGTGACCCAACCTAGTCCTATATAAGTACTCAATGACCCCGTGTGACCCAACCTAGTCCTATATAAGTACTCAATGACCCAGTGTTACCCAACCTAGTCCTATATAAGTACTCAATGACCCCGTGCGACCCAACCTAGTCCTATATAAGTACTCAATGACCCCGTGTGACCCAACCTAGTCCTATATAAGTACTCAGTGACCCCGTGTGACCCAGCCTAGTCCTATATGAGTACTCAATGACCCCGTGTGACCCAACCTAGTCCTATATAAGTACTCAGTGACCCCGTGTGACCCAACCTAGTCCTATATAAGTACTCAATGACCCCGTGTGACCCAGCCTAGTCCTATATAAGTACTCAGTGACCCCGTGTGACCCAGCCTAGTCCTATATGAGTACTCAATGACCCCGTGTGACCCAACCTAGTCCTATATAAGTACTCAATGACCCCGTGTGACCCAACCTAGTCCTATATAAGTACTCAATGACCCAGTGTGACCCAACCTAGTCCTATATAAGTACTCAATGACCCCGTGTGACCCAGCCTAATTCTATATAAGTACTCAGTGACCCCGTGTGACCCAGCCTAGTCCTATATGAGTACTCAATGACCCCGTGTGACCCAACCTAGTCCTATATAAGTACTCAGTGACCCGGTGTGACCCAACCTAGTCCTATATAAGTACTCAGTGACCCCGTGTGACCCAACCTAGTCCTATATAAGTACTCAATGACCCCGTGTGACCCAACCTACTCCTATATAAGTACTCAATGACCCAGTGTGACCCAGCCTAGTCCTATATAAGTACTCAGTGACCCCGTGTGACCCAGCCTAGTCCTATATAAGTACTCAATGACCCCGTGTGACCCAACCTAGTCCTATATAAGTACTCAATGACCCCGTGTGACCCAACCTAGTCCTATATAAGTACTCAATGACCCCGTGTGACCCAACCTAGTCCTATATAAGTACTCAATGACCCAGTGTTACCCAACCTAGTCCTATATAAGTACTCAATGACCCCGTGTGACCCAACCTAGTCCTATATAAGTACTCAATGACCCAGTGTGACCCAACCTAGTCCTATATAAGTACTCAATGACCCCGTGTGACCCAACCTAGTCCTATATAAGTACTCAATGACCCAGTGTGACCCAACCTAGTCCTATATAAGTACTCAGTGACCCCGTGTGACCCAGCCTAGTCCTATATGAGTACTCAATGACCCCGTGTGACCCAACCTAGTCCTATATAAGTACTCAGTGACCCGGTGTGACCCAACCTAGTCCTATATAAGTACTCAGTGACCCCGTGTGACCCAACCTAGTCCTATATAAGTACTCAATGACCCCGTGTGACCCAACCTACTCCTATATAAGTACTCAATGACCCAGTGTGACCCAGCCTAGTCCTATATAAGTACTCAGTGACCCCGTGTGACCCAGCCTAGTCCTATATAAGTACTCAATGACCCCGTGTGACCCAACCTAGTCCTATATAAGTACTCAATGACCCCGTGTGACCCAACCTAGTCCTATATAAGTACTCAATGACCCCGTGTGACCCAACCTAGTCCTATATAAGTACTCAATGACCCAGTGTTACCCAACCTAGTCCTATATAAGTACTCAATGACCCCGTGTGACCCAACCTAGTCCTATATAAGTACTCAATGACCCAGTGTGACCCAACCTAGTCCTATATAAGTACTCAATGACCCCGTGTGACCCAACCTAGTCCTATATAAGTACTCAATGACCCAGTGTGACCCAACCTAGTCCTATATAAGTACTCAATGACCCCGTGTGACCCAACCTAGTCCTATATAAGTACTCAATGACCCCGTGTGACCCAACATAGTCCTATATAAGTACTCAATGACCCAGTGTGACCCAACCTAGTCCTATATAAGTACTCAATGACCCCGTGTGACCCAACCTAGTCCTATATAAGTACTCAATGACCCAGTGTGACCCAACCTAGTCCTATATAAGTACTCAATGACCCCGTGTGACCCAACCTAGTCCTATATAAGTACTCAATGACCCCGTGTGACCCAACCTAGTCCTATATAAGTACTCAGTGACCACGTGTGACCCAACCTAGTCCTATATAAGTACTCAATGACCCCGTGTGACCCAGTCTAGTCCTATATAAGTACTCAATGACCACGTGTGACCCAACCTAGTCCTATATAAGTACTCAATGACCCCGTGTGACCCAACCTAGTCCTATATAAGTACTCAATGACCCCGTGTGACCCAACCTAGTCCTATATAAGTACTCAATGACCCCGTGTGACCCAACCTAGCCCTATATAAGTACTCAATGACCCCGTGTGACCAAACCTAGTCCTATATAAGTACTCAATGTCCCCGTGTGACCCAACCTAGTCCTATATAAGTACTCAATGACCCCGTGTGACCCAACCTACTCCTATATAAGTACTCAATGACCCCGTGTGACCCAACCTAGTCCTATATAAGTACTCAATGACCCCGTGTGACCCAACCTAGTCCTATATAAGTACTCAATGACCCCGTGTGACCCAGCCTAATTCTATATAAGTACTCAATGACCCCGTGTGACCCAGCCTAATTCTATATAAGTACTCAGTGACCCCGTGTGACCCAGCCTAGTCCTATATGAGTACTCAATGACCCCGTGTGACCCAACCTAGTCCTATATAAGTACTCAGTGACCCGGTGTGACCCAACCTAGTCCTATATAAGTACTCAATGACCCCGTGTGACCCAACCTAGTCCTATATAAGTACCCAGTGACCCGGTGTGACCCAACCTAGTCCTATATAAGTACTCAGTGACCCCGTGTGACCCAACCTAGTCCTATATAAGTACTCAATGACCCCGTGTGACCCAACCTAGTCCTATATAAGTACTCAATGACCCCGTGTGACCCAACCTAGTCCTATATAAGTACTCAGTGACCCCGTGTGACCCAACCTAGTCCTAAATAAGTACTCAATGACCCCGTGTGACCCAACCTACTCTTATATAAGTACTCAATGACCCAGTGTGACCCAGCCTAGTCCTATATAAGTACTCAGTGACCCCGTGTGACCCAGCCTAGTCCTATATAAGTACTCAATGACCCCGTGTGACCCAACCTAGTCCTATATAAGTACTCAATGACCCCGTGTGACCCAGCCTAATTCTATATAAGTACTCAGTGACCCCGTGTGACCCAGCCTAGTCCTATATGAGTACTCAATGACCCCGTGTGACCCAACCTAGTCCTATATAAGTACTCAATGACCCCGTGTGACCCAACCTAGTCCTATATAAGTACTCAATGACCCCGTGTGACCCAGCCTAGTCCTATATAAGTACTCAGTGACCCCGTGTGACCCAGCCTAGTCCTATATGAGTACTCAATGACCCCGTGTGACCCAACCTAGTCCTATATAAGTACTCAGTGACCCCGTGTGACCCAACCTAGTCCTATATAAGTACTCAATGACCCCGTGTGACCCAACCTAGTCCTATATAAGTACTCAATGACCCCGTGTGACCCAACCTAGTCCTATATAAGTACTCAGTGACCCCGTGTGACCCAACCTAGTCCTAAATAAGTACTCAATGACCCCGTGTGACCCAACCTACTCTTATATAAGTACTCAATGACCCAGTGTGACCCAGCCTAGTCCTATATAAGTACTCAATGACCCCGTGTGACCCAGCCTAATTCTATATAAGTACTCAGTGACCCCGTGTGACCCAGCCTAGTCCTATATGAGTACTCAATGACCCCGTGTGACCCAACCTAGTCCTATATAAGTACTCAGTGACCCGGTGTGACCCAACCTAGTCCTATATAAGTACTCAGTGACCCCGTGTGACCCAACCTAGTCCTATATAAGTACTCAGTGACCCCGTGTGACCCAACCTAGTCCTATATAAGTACTCAATGACCCCATGTGACCCACCCTAGTCCTATATAAGTACTCAATGACCCCATGTGACCCCCCCATGACCTATATAAGTACTCATTGACCCCATGTGACCCCCCTAGTCCTATATAAGTACTCAATGACCCCATGTGACCCCCCTTGTCCTATATAAGTACTCAATGACCCCATGTGACCCCCCTAGTCCTATATAAGTACTCAATGACCCCATGTGACCCCCATAGTCCTATATCAGTACTCAATGACCCCATGTGACCCAACCTAGTCCTATATAAGTACTCAATGACCCCATGTGACCCCCCTAGTCCTATATAAGTACTCAATGACCCCATGTGACCCCCCCATGTCCTATATAAGTACTCAATGACCTCATGTGACCCCCCTTGTCCTATATAAGTACTCAATGACCCCATGTGACCCCCCTAGTCCTATATAAGTACTCAATGACCCCATGTGACCCCCCTAGTCCTATATAAATACTCAATGACCCCATGTGACCCACCCTAGTCCTATATAAGTACTCAATGACCCCATGTGACCCCCCATGACCTATATAAGTACTCAATGACCCCATGTGACCCTCTAGTCCTATATAAGTACTCAAAGACCCCATGTGACCCCCCTAGTCCTATATAAGTACTCAATGACCCCATGTGACCCACCCTAGTCCTATATAAGTACTCAATGACCCCATGTGACCCCCCCATGACCTATATAAGTACTCAATGACCCCATGTGACCCCCCTAGTCCTATATAAGTACTCAATGACCCCATGTGACCCACCCTAGTCCTATATAAGTATTCAATGACCCCACGTGACCCCCCCATGTCCTATATAAGTACTCAATGACCCCATGTAACCCCCCATGACCTATATAAGTACTCAATGACCCCATGTGACCCCCCTAGTCCTATATAAGTACTCAATGACCCCATGTGACCCCCCTAGTCCTATATAAATACTCAATGACCCCATGTGACCCACCCTAGTCCTATATAAGTACTCAATGACCCCATGTGACCCCCCCATGACCTATATAAGTACTCAATGACCCCATGTGACCCCCCTAGTCCTATATAAGTACTCAATGACCCCATGTGACCCCCCCCTGTCCTATATAAGTACTCAATGACCCCATGTGACCCCCCTTGTCCTATATAAGTACTCAATGACCCCATGTGACCCACCCTAGTCCTATATAAGTACTCAATGACCCCATGTGACCCCCCCATGACCTATATAAGTACTGAATGACCCCATGTGACCTCCCTAGTCCTATATAAGTACTCAATGACCCCATGTGAACCCCCCCTGTCCTATATAAGTACTCAATGACCCCATGTGACCCCCCTTGTCCTATATAAGTACTCAATGACCCCATGTGACCCACCCTAGTCCTATATAAGTACTCAATGACCCCATGTGACCCCCCCATGACCTATATAAGTACTGAATGACCCCATGTGACCCCCCTAGTCCTATATAAGTACTCAATGACCCCATGTGACCCCCCCATGACCTATATAAGTACTCAATGACCCCATGTGACCCCCCTAGTCCTATATAAGTACTCAATGACCCCATGTGACCCCCCTAGTCCTATATAAGTACTCAATGACCCCATGTGACCCACCCTAGTCCTTTATAAGTACTCAATGAATCCATGTGACCCCCCTTGTCCTATATAAGTACTCAATGACCCCATGTGACCCCCCCATGACCTATATAAGTACTCAATGACCCCATGTGACCCCTCCATGTCCTATATAAGTACTCAATGACCCCATGTGACCCCCCTAGTCCTATATAAGTACTCAATGACCCCGTGTGACCCAGCCTAGTCCTATATAAGTACCCAATGACCCCGTGTGACCCAACCTAGTCCTATATAAGTACTCAATGACCCCGTGTGACCCAGCCTAGTCCTATATAAGAACCCAATGACCTCGTGTGACCCAACCTAGTCCTATATAAGTTCTCAATGACCCCGTGTGACCCAACCTAGTCCTATATAAGTACTCAATGACCCCGTGTGACCCAGCCTAGTCCTATAGAAGTACTCAATGACCCCGTGTGACCCAACCTAGTCCTATATAAGTACTCAATGACCCCGTGTGACCCAACCTAGTCCTATATAAGTACCCAATGACCCCGTGTGACCCAACCTAGTCCTATATAAGTACTCAATGACCACGTGTGACCCAACCTAGTCCTATATAAGTACTCAATGACCCCGTGTGACCCAACCTAGTCCTATATAAGTACCCAATGACCCCGTGTGACCCAACCTAGTCCTATATAAGTACTCAATGACCCCGTGTGACCCAACCTAGTCCTATATAAGTACTCAATGACCCCGTGTGACCCAACCTAGTCCTATATAAGTACCCAATGACCCCGTGTGACCCAACCTAGTCCTATATATGTACTCAATGACCCCGTGTGACCCAACCTAGTCCTATATAAGTACTCAATGACCCCGTGTGACCCAACCTAGTCCTATATAAGTACTCAATGACCCAATGTTACCCAACCTAGTCCTATATAAGTAGCCAATGACCCCGTGTGACCCAACCTAGTCCTATATAAGTACTCAATGACCCCGTGTGACCCAACCTAGTCCTATATAAGTACTCAATGACCCCGTGTGACCCAACCTAGTCCTATATAAGTACTCAATGACCCCGTGTGACCCAACCTAGTCCTATATAAGTACTCAATGACCCCGTGTGACCCAACCTAGTCCTATATAAGTACTCAATGACCCCGTGTGACCCAGCCTAGTCCTATATAAGTACCCAATGACCCCGTGTGACCCAACCTAGTCCTATATAAGTACTCAATGACACCGTGTGACCCAACCTAGTCCTATATAAGTACTCAATGACCCAATGTTACCCAACCTAGTCCTATATAAGTACCCAATGACTCCGTGTGACCCAACCTAGTCCTATATAAGTACTCAATGACCCCGTGTGACCCAACCTAGTCCTATATAAGTACTCAATGACCCCGTGTGACCCAACCTAGTCCTATATAAGTACTCAATGACCCCGTGTGACCCAGCCTAGTCCTATATAAGTACCCAATGACCCCGTGTGACCCAACCTAGTCCTATATAAGTACTCAATGACACCGTGTGACCCAACCTAGTCCTATATAAGTACTCAATGACCCAATGTTACCCAACCTAGTCCTATATAAGTACCCAATGACTCCGTGTGACCCAACCTAGTCCTATATAAGTACTCAATGACCCCGTGTGACCCAACCTAGTCCTATATAAGTACTCAATGACCCCGTGTGACCCAGCCTAGTCCTATATAAGTACCCAATGACCCCGTGTGACCCAACCTAGTCCTATATAAGTACTCAATGACCCCGTGTGACCCAGCCTAGTCCTATATAAGTACCCAATGACCCCGTGTTACCCAACCTAGTCCTATATAAGTACTCAATGACCCCGTGTTACCCAACCTAGTCCTATATAAGTACTCAATGACCCCGTGTGACCCAACCTAGTCCTATATAAGTACTCAATGACCCAGTGTTACCCAACCTAGTCCTATATAAGTACTCAATGACCCCGTGTGACCCAACCTAGTCCTATATAAGTACTCAATGACCCCGTGTGACCCAGCCTAGTCCTATATAAGTACCCAATGACCCCGTGTGACCCAACCTAGTCCTATATAAGTACTCAATGACACCGTGTGACCCAACCTAGTCCTATATAAGTACTCAATGACCCAATGTTACCCAACCTAGTCCTATATAAGTACCCAATGACTCCGTGTGACCCAACCTAGTCCTATATAAGTACTCAATGACCCCGTGTGACCCAACCTAGTCCTATATAAGTACTCAATGACCCCGTGTGACCCAGCCTAGTCCTATATAAGTACCCAATGACCCCGTGTGACCCAACCTAGTCCTATATAAGTACTCAATGACCCCGTGTGACCCAGCCTAGTCCTATATAAGTACCCAATGACCCCGTGTTACCCAACCTAGTCCTATATAAGTACTCAATGACCCCGTGTGACCCAACCTAGTCCTATATAAGTACTCAATGACCCCGTGTGACCCAACCTAGTCCTATATAAGTACTCAATGACCCAGTGTTACCCAACCTAGTCCTATATAAGTACTCAATGACCCCGTGTGACCCAACCTAGTCCTATATAAGTACTCAATGACCCCGTGTGACCCAACCTAGTCCTATATAAGTACTCAATGACCCCGTGTGACCCAACCTAGTCCTATATAAGTACCCAATGACCCCGTGTGACCCAACCTAGTCCTATATAAGTACTCAATGACCCCGTGTGACCCAACCTAGTCCTATATAAGTACTCAATGACCCCGTGTGACCCAACCTAGTCCTATATAAGTACTCAATGACCCCGTGTGACCCAGCCTAGTCCTATATAAGTACTCAATGACCCAGTGTTACCCAACCTACTCCTATATAAGTACTCAATGACCACGTGTTACCCAACCTAGTCCTATATAAGTACTCAATGACCCAATGTTACCCAACCTAGTCCTATATAAGTACTCAATGACCCAATGTTACCCAACCTAGTCCTATATAAGTACTCAATGACCCCGTGTGACCCAACCTAGTCCTATATAAGTACTCAATGACCCCGTGTGACCCAACCTAGTCCTATATAAGTACTCAATGACCCCGTGTGACCCAGCCTAGTCCTATATAAGTACTCAATGACCAAGTGTTACCCAACCTAGTCCTATATAAGTACTCAATGACCCCGTGTGACCCAACCTAGTCCTATATAAGTACTCAATGACCCCGTGTGACCCAACCTAGTCCTATATAAGTACTCAATGACCCCGTGTGACCCAACCTAGTCCTATATAAGTACTCAATGACCCCGTGTGACCCAACCTAGTCCTATATAAGTACCCAATGACCCCGTGTGACCCAACCTAGTCCTATATAAGTACTCAATGACCCCGTGTGACCCAACCTAGTCCTATATAAGTACTCAATGACCCCGTGTGACCCAACCTAGTCCTATATAAGTACTCAATGACCCAGTGTTACCCAACCTAGTCCTATATAAGTACTCAATGACCCCGTGTGACCCAGCCTAGTCCTATATAAGAACCCAATGACCTCGTGTGACCCAACCTAGTCCTATATAAGTACTCAATGACCCCGTGTGACCCAACCTAGTCCTATATAAGTACTCAATGACCCCGTGTGACCCAACCTAGTCCTATATAAGTACTCAATGACCCAGTGTTACCCAACCTAGTCCTATATAAGTACTCAATGACCCCGTGCGACCCAACCTAGTCCTATATAAGTACTCAATGACCCCGTGTGACCCAACCTAGTCCTATATAAGTACTCAGTGACCCCGTGTGACCCAGCCTAGTCCTATATGAGTACTCAATGACCCCGTGTGACCCAACCTAGTCCTATATAAGTACTCAGTGACCCCGTGTGACCCAACCTAGTCCTATATAAGTACTCAATGACCCCGTGTGACCCAGCCTAGTCCTATATAAGTACTCAGTGACCCCGTGTGACCCAGCCTAGTCCTATATGAGTACTCAATGACCCCGTGTGACCCAACCTAGTCCTATATAAGTACTCAATGACCCCGTGTGACCCAACCTAGTCCTATATAAGTACTCAATGACCCAGTGTGACCCAACCTAGTCCTATATAAGTACTCAATGACCCCGTGTGACCCAGCCTAATTCTATATAAGTACTCAGTGACCCCGTGTGACCCAGCCTAGTCCTATATGAGTACTCAATGACCCCGTGTGACCCAACCTAGTCCTATATAAGTACTCAGTGACCCGGTGTGACCCAACCTAGTCCTATATAAGTACTCAGTGACCCCGTGTGACCCAACCTAGTCCTATATAAGTACTCAATGACCCCGTGTGACCCAACCTACTCCTATATAAGTACTCAATGACCCAGTGTGACCCAGCCTAGTCCTATATAAGTACTCAGTGACCCCGTGTGACCCAGCCTAGTCCTATATAAGTACTCAATGACCCCGTGTGACCCAACCTAGTCCTATATAAGTACTCAATGACCCCGTGTGACCCAACCTAGTCCTATATAAGTACTCAATGACCCCGTGTGACCCAACCTAGTCCTATATAAGTACTCAATGACCCAGTGTTACCCAACCTAGTCCTATATAAGTACTCAATGACCCCGTGTGACCCAACCTAGTCCTATATAAGTACTCAATGACCCAGTGTGACCCAACCTAGTCCTATATAAGTACTCAATGACCCCGTGTGACCCAACCTAGTCCTATATAAGTACTCAATGACCCAGTGTGACCCAACCTAGTCCTATATAAGTACTCAGTGACCCCGTGTGACCCAGCCTAGTCCTATATGAGTACTCAATGACCCCGTGTGACCCAACCTAGTCCTATATAAGTACTCAGTGACCCGGTGTGACCCAACCTAGTCCTATATAAGTACTCAGTGACCCCGTGTGACCCAACCTAGTCCTATATAAGTACTCAATGACCCCGTGTGACCCAACCTACTCCTATATAAGTACTCAATGACCCAGTGTGACCCAGCCTAGTCCTATATAAGTACTCAGTGACCCCGTGTGACCCAGCCTAGTCCTATATAAGTACTCAATGACCCCGTGTGACCCAACCTAGTCCTATATAAGTACTCAATGACCCCGTGTGACCCAACCTAGTCCTATATAAGTACTCAATGACCCCGTGTGACCCAACCTAGTCCTATATAAGTACTCAATGACCCAGTGTTACCCAACCTAGTCCTATATAAGTACTCAATGACCCCGTGTGACCCAACCTAGTCCTATATAAGTACTCAATGACCCAGTGTGACCCAACCTAGTCCTATATAAGTACTCAATGACCCCGTGTGACCCAACCTAGTCCTATATAAGTACTCAATGACCCAGTGTGACCCAACCTAGTCCTATATAAGTACTCAATGACCCCGTGTGACCCAACCTAGTCCTATATAAGTACTCAATGACCCCGTGTGACCCAACATAGTCCTATATAAGTACTCAATGACCCAGTGTGACCCAACCTAGTCCTATATAAGTACTCAATGACCCCGTGTGACCCAACCTAGTCCTATATAAGTACTCAATGACCCAGTGTGACCCAACCTAGTCCTATATAAGTACTCAATGACCCCGTGTGACCCAACCTAGTCCTATATAAGTACTCAATGACCCCGTGTGACCCAACCTAGTCCTATATAAGTACTCAGTGACCACGTGTGACCCAACCTAGTCCTATATAAGTACTCAATGACCCCGTGTGACCCAGTCTAGTCCTATATAAGTACTCAATGACCACGTGTGACCCAACCTAGTCCTATATAAGTACTCAATGACCCCGTGTGACCCAACCTAGTCCTATATAAGTACTCAATGACCCCGTGTGACCCAACCTAGTCCTATATAAGTACTCAATGACCCCGTGTGACCCAACCTAGCCCTATATAAGTACTCAATGACCCCGTGTGACCAAACCTAGTCCTATATAAGTACTCAATGTCCCCGTGTGACCCAACCTAGTCCTATATAAGTACTCAATGACCCCGTGTGACCCAACCTACTCCTATATAAGTACTCAATGACCCCGTGTGACCCAACCTAGTCCTATATAAGTACTCAATGACCCCGTGTGACCCAACCTAGTCCTATATAAGTACTCAATGACCCCGTGTGACCCAGCCTAATTCTATATAAGTACTCAATGACCCCGTGTGACCCAGCCTAATTCTATATAAGTACTCAGTGACCCCGTGTGACCCAGCCTAGTCCTATATGAGTACTCAATGACCCCGTGTGACCCAACCTAGTCCTATATAAGTACTCAGTGACCCGGTGTGACCCAACCTAGTCCTATATAAGTACTCAATGACCCCGTGTGACCCAACCTAGTCCTATATAAGTACCCAGTGACCCGGTGTGACCCAACCTAGTCCTATATAAGTACTCAGTGACCCCGTGTGACCCAACCTAGTCCTATATAAGTACTCAATGACCCCGTGTGACCCAACCTAGTCCTATATAAGTACTCAATGACCCCGTGTGACCCAACCTAGTCCTATATAAGTACTCAGTGACCCCGTGTGACCCAACCTAGTCCTAAATAAGTACTCAATGACCCCGTGTGACCCAACCTACTCTTATATAAGTACTCAATGACCCAGTGTGACCCAGCCTAGTCCTATATAAGTACTCAGTGACCCCGTGTGACCCAGCCTAGTCCTATATAAGTACTCAATGACCCCGTGTGACCCAACCTAGTCCTATATAAGTACTCAATGACCCCGTGTGACCCAGCCTAATTCTATATAAGTACTCAGTGACCCCGTGTGACCCAGCCTAGTCCTATATGAGTACTCAATGACCCCGTGTGACCCAACCTAGTCCTATATAAGTACTCAATGACCCCGTGTGACCCAACCTAGTCCTATATAAGTACTCAATGACCCCGTGTGACCCAGCCTAGTCCTATATAAGTACTCAGTGACCCCGTGTGACCCAGCCTAGTCCTATATGAGTACTCAATGACCCCGTGTGACCCAACCTAGTCCTATATAAGTACTCAGTGACCCCGTGTGACCCAACCTAGTCCTATATAAGTACTCAATGACCCCGTGTGACCCAACCTAGTCCTATATAAGTACTCAATGACCCCGTGTGACCCAACCTAGTCCTATATAAGTACTCAGTGACCCCGTGTGACCCAACCTAGTCCTAAATAAGTACTCAATGACCCCGTGTGACCCAACCTACTCTTATATAAGTACTCAATGACCCAGTGTGACCCAGCCTAGTCCTATATAAGTACTCAATGACCCCGTGTGACCCAGCCTAATTCTATATAAGTACTCAGTGACCCCGTGTGACCCAGCCTAGTCCTATATGAGTACTCAATGACCCCGTGTGACCCAACCTAGTCCTATATAAGTACTCAGTGACCCGGTGTGACCCAACCTAGTCCTATATAAGTACTCAGTGACCCCGTGTGACCCAACCTAGTCCTATATAAGTACTCAGTGACCCCGTGTGACCCAACCTAGTCCTATATAAGTACTCAATGACCCCATGTGACCCACCCTAGTCCTATATAAGTACTCAATGACCCCATGTGACCCCCCCATGACCTATATAAGTACTCATTGACCCCATGTGACCCCCCTAGTCCTATATAAGTACTCAATGACCCCATGTGACCCCCCTTGTCCTATATAAGTACTCAATGACCCCATGTGACCCCCCTAGTCCTATATAAGTACTCAATGACCCCATGTGACCCCCATAGTCCTATATCAGTACTCAATGACCCCATGTGACCCAACCTAGTCCTATAAAGTACTCAATGACCCCATGTGACCCCCCTAGTCCTATATAAGTACTCAATGACCCCATGTGACCCCCCCATGTCCTATATAAGTACTCAATGACCTCATGTGACCCCCCTTGTCCTATATAAGTACTCAATGACCCCATGTGACCCCCCTAGTCCTATATAAGTACTCAATGACCCCATGTGACCCCCCTAGTCCTATATAAATACTCAATGACCCCATGTGACCCACCCTAGTCCTATATAAGTACTCAATGACCCCATGTGACCCCCCATGACCTATATAAGTACTCAATGACCCCATGTGACCCTCTAGTCCTATATAAGTACTCAAAGACCCCATGTGACCCCCCTAGTCCTATATAAGTACTCAATGACCCCATGTGACCCACCCTAGTCCTATATAAGTACTCAATGACCCCATGTGACCCCCCCATGACCTATATAAGTACTCAATGACCCCATGTGACCCCCCTAGTCCTATATAAGTACTCAATGACCCCATGTGACCCACCCTAGTCCTATATAAGTATTCAATGACCCCACGTGACCCCCCCATGTCCTATATAAGTACTCAATGACCCCATGTAACCCCCCATGACCTATATAAGTACTCAATGACCCCATGTGACCCCCCTAGTCCTATATAAGTACTCAATGACCCCATGTGACCCCCCTAGTCCTATATAAATACTCAATGACCCCATGTGACCCACCCTAGTCCTATATAAGTACTCAATGACCCCATGTGACCCCCCCATGACCTATATAAGTACTCAATGACCCCATGTGACCCCCCTAGTCCTATATAAGTACTCAATGACCCCATGTGACCCCCCCCTGTCCTATATAAGTACTCAATGACCCCATGTGACCCCCCTTGTCCTATATAAGTACTCAATGACCCCATGTGACCCACCCTAGTCCTATATAAGTACTCAATAACCCCATGTGACCCCCCCATGACCTATATAAGTACTGAATGACCCCATGTGACCTCCCTAGTCCTATATAAGTACTCAATGACCCCATGTGAACCCCCCCTGTCCTATATAAGTACTCAATGACCCCATGTGACCCCCCTTGTCCTATATAAGTACTCAATGACCCCATGTGACCCACCCTAGTCCTATATAAGTACTCAATGACCCCATGTGACCCCCCCATGACCTATATAAGTACTGAATGACCCCATGTGACCCCCCTAGTCCTATATAAGTACTCAATGACCCCATGTGACCCCCCCATGACCTATATAAGTACTCAATGACCCCATGTGACCCCCCTAGTCCTATATAAGTACTCAATGACCCCATGTGACCCCCCTAGTCCTATATAAGTACTCAATGACCCCATGTGACCCACCCTAGTCCTTTATAAGTACTCAATGAATCCATGTGACCCCCCTTGTCCTATATAAGTACTCAATGACCCCATGTGACCCCCCCATGACCTATATAAGTACTCAATGACCCCATGTGACCCCTCCATGTCCTATATAAGTACTCAATGACCCCATGTGACCCCCCTAGTCCTATATAAGTACTCAATGACCCCGTGTGACCCAGCCTAGTCCTATATAAGTACCCAATGACCCCGTGTGACCCAACCTAGTCCTATATAAGTACTCAATGACCCCGTGTGACCCAGCCTAGTCCTATATAAGAACCCAATGACCTCGTGTGACCCAACCTAGTCCTATATAAGTTCTCAATGACCCCGTGTGACCCAACCTAGTCCTATATAAGTACTCAATGACCCCGTGTGACCCAGCCTAGTCCTATAGAAGTACTCAATGACCCCGTGTGACCCAACCTAGTCCTATATAAGTACTCAATGACCCCGTGTGACCCAACCTAGTCCTATATAAGTACCCAATGACCCCGTGTGACCCAACCTAGTCCTATATAAGTACTCAATGACCACGTGTGACCCAACCTAGTCCTATATAAGTACTCAATGACCCCGTGTGACCCAACCTAGTCCTATATAAGTACCCAATGACCCCGTGTGACCCAACCTAGTCCTATATAAGTACTCAATGACCCCGTGTGACCCAACCTAGTCCTATATAAGTACTCAATGACCCCGTGTGACCCAACCTAGTCCTATATAAGTACCCAATGACCCCGTGTGACCCAACCTAGTCCTATATATGTACTCAATGACCCCGTGTGACCCAACCTAGTCCTATATAAGTACTCAATGACCCCGTGTGACCCAACCTAGTCCTATATAAGTACTCAATGACCCAATGTTACCCAACCTAGTCCTATATAAGTAGCCAATGACCCCGTGTGACCCAACCTAGTCCTATATAAGTACTCAATGACCCCGTGTGACCCAACCTAGTCCTATATAAGTACTCAATGACCCCGTGTGACCCAACCTAGTCCTATATAAGTACTCAATGACCCCGTGTGACCCAACCTAGTCCTATATAAGTACTCAATGACCCCGTGTGACCCAACCTAGTCCTATATAAGTACTCAATGACCCCGTGTGACCCAGCCTAGTCCTATATAAGTACCCAATGACCCCGTGTGACCCAACCTAGTCCTATATAAGTACTCAATGACACCGTGTGACCCAACCTAGTCCTATATAAGTACTCAATGACCCAATGTTACCCAACCTAGTCCTATATAAGTACCCAATGACTCCGTGTGACCCAACCTAGTCCTATATAAGTACTCAATGACCCCGTGTGACCCAACCTAGTCCTATATAAGTACTCAATGACCCCGTGTGACCCAACCTAGTCCTATATAAGTACTCAATGACCCCGTGTGACCCAGCCTAGTCCTATATAAGTACCCAATGACCCCGTGTGACCCAACCTAGTCCTATATAAGTACTCAATGACACCGTGTGACCCAACCTAGTCCTATATAAGTACTCAATGACCCAATGTTACCCAACCTAGTCCTATATAAGTACCCAATGACTCCGTGTGACCCAACCTAGTCCTATATAAGTACTCAATGACCCCGTGTGACCCAACCTAGTCCTATATAAGTACTCAATGACCCCGTGTGACCCAGCCTAGTCCTATATAAGTACCCAATGACCCCGTGTGACCCAACCTAGTCCTATATAAGTACTCAATGACCCCGTGTGACCCAGCCTAGTCCTATATAAGTACCCAATGACCCCGTGTTACCCAACCTAGTCCTATATAAGTACTCAATGACCCCGTGTTACCCAACCTAGTCCTATATAAGTACTCAATGACCCCGTGTGACCCAACCTAGTCCTATATAAGTACTCAATGACCCAGTGTTACCCAACCTAGTCCTATATAAGTACTCAATGACCCCGTGTGACCCAACCTAGTCCTATATAAGTACTCAATGACCCCGTGTGACCCAGCCTAGTCCTATATAAGTACCCAATGACCCCGTGTGACCCAACCTAGTCCTATATAAGTACTCAATGACACCGTGTGACCCAACCTAGTCCTATATAAGTACTCAATGACCCAATGTTACCCAACCTAGTCCTATATAAGTACCCAATGACTCCGTGTGACCCAACCTAGTCCTATATAAGTACTCAATGACCCCGTGTGACCCAACCTAGTCCTATATAAGTACTCAATGACCCCGTGTGACCCAGCCTAGTCCTATATAAGTACCCAATGACCCCGTGTGACCCAACCTAGTCCTATATAAGTACTCAATGACCCCGTGTGACCCAGCCTAGTCCTATATAAGTACCCAATGACCCCGTGTTACCCAACCTAGTCCTATATAAGTACTCAATGACCCCGTGTGACCCAACCTAGTCCTATATAAGTACTCAATGACCCCGTGTGACCCAACCTAGTCCTATATAAGTACTCAATGACCCAGTGTTACCCAACCTAGTCCTATATAAGTACTCAATGACCCCGTGTGACCCAACCTAGTCCTATATAAGTACTCAATGACCCCGTGTGACCCAACCTAGTCCTATATAAGTACTCAATGACCCCGTGTGACCCAACCTAGTCCTATATAAGTACCCAATGACCCCGTGTGACCCAACCTAGTCCTATATAAGTACTCAATGACCCCGTGTGACCCAACCTAGTCCTATATAAGTACTCAATGACCCCGTGTGACCCAACCTAGTCCTATATAAGTACTCAATGACCCCGTGTGACCCAGCCTAGTCCTATATAAGTACTCAATGACCCAGTGTTACCCAACCTACTCCTATATAAGTACTCAATGACCACGTGTTACCCAACCTAGTCCTATATAAGTACTCAATGACCCAATGTTACCCAACCTAGTCCTATATAAGTACTCAATGACCCAATGTTACCCAACCTAGTCCTATATAAGTACTCAATGACCCCGTGTGACCCAACCTAGTCCTATATAAGTACTCAATGACCCCGTGTGACCCAACCTAGTCCTATATAAGTACTCAATGACCCCGTGTGACCCAGCCTAGTCCTATATAAGTACTCAATGACCAAGTGTTACCCAACCTAGTCCTATATAAGTACTCAATGACCCCGTGTGACCCAACCTAGTCCTATATAAGTACTCAATGACCCCGTGTGACCCAACCTAGTCCTATATAAGTACTCAATGACCCCGTGTGACCCAACCTAGTCCTATATAAGTACTCAATGACCCCGTGTGACCCAACCTAGTCCTATATAAGTACCCAATGACCCCGTGTGACCCAACCTAGTCCTATATAAGTACTCAATGACCCCGTGTGACCCAACCTAGTCCTATATAAGTACTCAATGACCCCGTGTGACCCAACCTAGTCCTATATAAGTACTCAATGACCCAGTGTTACCCAACCTAGTCCTATATAAGTACTCAATGACCCCGTGTGACCCAGCCTAGTCCTATATAAGAACCCAATGACCTCGTGTGACCCAACCTAGTCCTATATAAGTACTCAATGACCCCGTGTGACCCAACCTAGTCCTATATAAGTACTCAATGACCCCGTGTGACCCAACCTAGTCCTATATAAGTACTCAATGACCCAGTGTTACCCAACCTAGTCCTATATAAGTACTCAATGACCCCGTGCGACCCAACCTAGTCCTATATAAGTACTCAATGACCCCGTGTGACCCAACCTAGTCCTATATAAGTACTCAGTGACCCCGTGTGACCCAGCCTAGTCCTATATGAGTACTCAATGACCCCGTGTGACCCAACCTAGTCCTATATAAGTACTCAGTGACCCCGTGTGACCCAACCTAGTCCTATATAAGTACTCAATGACCCCGTGTGACCCAGCCTAGTCCTATATAAGTACTCAGTGACCCCGTGTGACCCAGCCTAGTCCTATATAAGTACTCAATGACCCCGTGTGACCCAACCTAGTCCTATATAAGTACTCAATGACCCCGTGTGACCCAGCCTAGTCCTATATAAGTACTCAATGACCAAGTGTTACCCAACCTAGTCCTATATAAGTACTCAATGACCCCGTGTGACCCAACCTAGTCCTATATAAGTACTCAATGACCCCGTGTGACCCAACCTAGTCCTATATAAGTACTCAATGACCCCGTGTGACCCAACCTAGTCCTATATAAGTACTCAATGACCCCGTGTGACCCAACCTAGTCCTATATAAGTACCCAATGACCCCGTGTGACCCAACCTAGTCCTATATAAGTACTCAATGACCCCGTGTGACCCAACCTAGTCCTATATAAGTACTCAATGACCCCGTGTGACCCAACCTAGTCCTATATAAGTACTCAATGACCCCGTGTGACCCAACCTAGTCCTATATAAGTACTCAATGACCCCGTGTGACCCAGCCTAGTCCTATATAAGTACTCAGTGACCCCGTGTGACCCAGCCTAGTCCTATATGAGTACTCAATGACCCCGTGTGACCCAACCTAGTCCTATATAAGTACTCAGTGACCCCGTGTGACCCAACCTAGTCCTATATAAGTACTCAATGACCCAGTGTGACCCAGCCTAGTCCTATATAAGTACTCAATGACCCCGTGTGACCCAGCCTAATTCTATATAAGTACTCAGTGACCCCGTGTGACCCAGCCTAGTCCTATATGAGTACTCAATGACCCCGTGTGACCCAACCTAGTCCTATATAAGTACTCAGTGACCCGGTGTGACCCAACCTAGTCCTATATAAGTACTCAGTGACCCCGTGTGACCCAACCTAGTCCTATATAAGTACTCAATGACCCCGTGTGACCCAACCTAGTCCTATATAAGTACTCAATGACCCCGTGTGACCCAGCCTAGTCCTATATAAGTACTCAGTGACCCCGTGTGACCCAGCCTAGTCCTATATGAGTACTCAATGACCCCGTGTGACCCAACCTAGTCCTATATAAGTACTCAGTGACCCCGTGTGACCCAACCTAGTCCTATATAAGTACTCAATGACCCAGTGTGACCCAGCCTAGTCCTATATAAGTACTCAATGACCCAGTGTGACCCAGCCTAGTGCTATATAAGTACTCAGTGACCCCGTGTGACCCAACCTAGTCCTATATAAGTACTCAGTGACCCCGTGTGACACAACCTAGTCCTATATAAGTACTCAGTGACCCCGTGTGACCCAGCCTAGTCCTATATGAGTACTCAATGACCCCGTGTGACCCAACCTAGTCCTATATAAGTACTCAGTGACCCCGTGTGACCCCCATAGTCCTATATCAGTACTCAATGACCCCATGTGACCCAACCTAGTCCTATAAAGTACTCAATGACCCCATGTGACCCCCCTAGTCCTATATAAGTACTCAATGACCCCATGTGACCCCCCCATGTCCTATATAAGTACTCAATGACCTCATGTGACCCCCCTTGTCCTATATAAGTACTCAATGACCCCATGTGACCCCCCTAGTCCTATATAAGTACTCAATGACCCCATGTGACCCCCCTAGTCCTATATAAATACTCAATGACCCCATGTGACCCACCCTAGTCCTATATAAGTACTCAATGACCCCGTGTGACCCAGCCTAATTCTATATAAGTACTCAGTGACCCCGTGTGACCCAGCCTAGTCCTATATGAGTACTCAATGACCCCGTGTGACCCAACCTAGTCCTATATAAGTACTCAGTGACCCGGTGTGACCCAACCTAGTCCTATATAAGTACTCAGTGACCCCGTGTGACCCAACCTAGTCCTATATAAGTACTCAGTGACCCCGTGTGACCCAACCTAGTCCTATATAAGTACTCAATGACCCCATGTGACCCACCCTAGTCCTATATAAGTACTCAATGACCCCATGTGACCCCCCCATGACCTATATAAGTACTCATTGACCCCATGTGACCCCCCTAGTCCTATATAAGTACTCAATGACCCCATGTGACCCCCCTTGTCCTATATAAGTACTCAATGACCCCATGTGACCCCCCTAGTCCTATATAAGTACTCAATGACCCCATGTGACCCCCATAGTCCTATATCAGTACTCAATGACCCCATGTGACCCAACCTAGTCCTATAAAGTACTCAATGACCCCATGTGACCCCCCTAGTCCTATATAAGTACTCAATGACCCCATGTGACCCCCCCATGTCCTATATAAGTACTCAATGACCTCATGTGACCCCCCTTGTCCTATATAAGTACTCAATGACCCCATGTGACCCCCCTAGTCCTATATAAGTACTCAATGACCCCATGTGACCCCCCTAGTCCTATATAAATACTCAATGACCCCATGTGACCCACCCTAGTCCTATATAAGTACTCAATGACCCCATGTGACCCCCCATGACCTATATAAGTACTCAATGACCCCATGTGACCCTCTAGTCCTATATAAGTACTCAAAGACCCCATGTGACCCCCCTAGTCCTATATAAGTACTCAATGACCCCATGTGACCCACCCTAGTCCTATATAAGTACTCAATGACCCCATGTGACCCCCCCATGACCTATATAAGTACTCAATGACCCCATGTGACCCCCCTAGTCCTATATAAGTACTCAATGACCCCATGTGACCCACCCTAGTCCTATATAAGTATTCAATGACCCCACGTGACCCCCCCATGTCCTATATAAGTACTCAATGACCCCATGTAACCCCCCATGACCTATATAAGTACTCAATGACCCCATGTGACCCCCCTAGTCCTATATAAGTACTCAATGACCCCATGTGACCCCCCTAGTCCTATATAAATACTCAATGACCCCATGTGACCCACCCTAGTCCTATATAAGTACTCAATGACCCCATGTGACCCCCCCATGACCTATATAAGTACTCAATGACCCCATGTGACCCCCCTAGTCCTATATAAGTACTCAATGACCCCATGTGACCCCCCCCTGTCCTATATAAGTACTCAATGACCCCATGTGACCCCCCTTGTCCTATATAAGTACTCAATGACCCCATGTGACCCACCCTAGTCCTATATAAGTACTCAATAACCCCATGTGACCCCCCCATGACCTATATAAGTACTGAATGACCCCATGTGACCTCCCTAGTCCTATATAAGTACTCAATGACCCCATGTGAACCCCCCCTGTCCTATATAAGTACTCAATGACCCCATGTGACCCCCCTTGTCCTATATAAGTACTCAATGACCCCATGTGACCCACCCTAGTCCTATATAAGTACTCAATGACCCCATGTGACCCCCCCATGACCTATATAAGTACTGAATGACCCCATGTGACCCCCCTAGTCCTATATAAGTACTCAATGACCCCATGTGACCCCCCCATGACCTATATAAGTACTCAATGACCCCATGTGACCCCCCTAGTCCTATATAAGTACTCAATGACCCCATGTGACCCCCCTAGTCCTATATAAGTACTCAATGACCCCATGTGACCCACCCTAGTCCTTTATAAGTACTCAATGAATCCATGTGACCCCCCTTGTCCTATATAAGTACTCAATGACCCCATGTGACCCCCCCATGACCTATATAAGTACTCAATGACCCCATGTGACCCCTCCATGTCCTATATAAGTACTCAATGACCCCATGTGACCCCCCTAGTCCTATATAAGTACTCAATGACCCCGTGTGACCCAGCCTAGTCCTATATAAGTACCCAATGACCCCGTGTGACCCAACCTAGTCCTATATAAGTACTCAATGACCCCGTGTGACCCAGCCTAGTCCTATATAAGAACCCAATGACCTCGTGTGACCCAACCTAGTCCTATATAAGTTCTCAATGACCCCGTGTGACCCAACCTAGTCCTATATAAGTACTCAATGACCCCGTGTGACCCAGCCTAGTCCTATAGAAGTACTCAATGACCCCGTGTGACCCAACCTAGTCCTATATAAGTACTCAATGACCCCGTGTGACCCAACCTAGTCCTATATAAGTACCCAATGACCCCGTGTGACCCAACCTAGTCCTATATAAGTACTCAATGACCACGTGTGACCCAACCTAGTCCTATATAAGTACTCAATGACCCCGTGTGACCCAACCTAGTCCTATATAAGTACCCAATGACCCCGTGTGACCCAACCTAGTCCTATATAAGTACTCAATGACCCCGTGTGACCCAACCTAGTCCTATATAAGTACTCAATGACCCCGTGTGACCCAACCTAGTCCTATATAAGTACCCAATGACCCCGTGTGACCCAACCTAGTCCTATATATGTACTCAATGACCCCGTGTGACCCAACCTAGTCCTATATAAGTACTCAATGACCCCGTGTGACCCAACCTAGTCCTATATAAGTACTCAATGACCCAATGTTACCCAACCTAGTCCTATATAAGTAGCCAATGACCCCGTGTGACCCAACCTAGTCCTATATAAGTACTCAATGACCCCGTGTGACCCAACCTAGTCCTATATAAGTACTCAATGACCCCGTGTGACCCAACCTAGTCCTATATAAGTACTCAATGACCCCGTGTGACCCAACCTAGTCCTATATAAGTACTCAATGACCCCGTGTGACCCAACCTAGTCCTATATAAGTACTCAATGACCCCGTGTGACCCAGCCTAGTCCTATATAAGTACCCAATGACCCCGTGTGACCCAACCTAGTCCTATATAAGTACTCAATGACACCGTGTGACCCAACCTAGTCCTATATAAGTACTCAATGACCCAATGTTACCCAACCTAGTCCTATATAAGTACCCAATGACTCCGTGTGACCCAACCTAGTCCTATATAAGTACTCAATGACCCCGTGTGACCCAACCTAGTCCTATATAAGTACTCAATGACCCCGTGTGACCCAACCTAGTCCTATATAAGTACTCAATGACCCCGTGTGACCCAGCCTAGTCCTATATAAGTACCCAATGACCCCGTGTGACCCAACCTAGTCCTATATAAGTACTCAATGACACCGTGTGACCCAACCTAGTCCTATATAAGTACTCAATGACCCAATGTTACCCAACCTAGTCCTATATAAGTACCCAATGACTCCGTGTGACCCAACCTAGTCCTATATAAGTACTCAATGACCCCGTGTGACCCAACCTAGTCCTATATAAGTACTCAATGACCCCGTGTGACCCAGCCTAGTCCTATATAAGTACCCAATGACCCCGTGTGACCCAACCTAGTCCTATATAAGTACTCAATGACCCCGTGTGACCCAGCCTAGTCCTATATAAGTACCCAATGACCCCGTGTTACCCAACCTAGTCCTATATAAGTACTCAATGACCCCGTGTTACCCAACCTAGTCCTATATAAGTACTCAATGACCCCGTGTGACCCAACCTAGTCCTATATAAGTACTCAATGACCCAGTGTTACCCAACCTAGTCCTATATAAGTACTCAATGACCCCGTGTGACCCAACCTAGTCCTATATAAGTACTCAATGACCCCGTGTGACCCAGCCTAGTCCTATATAAGTACCCAATGACCCCGTGTGACCCAACCTAGTCCTATATAAGTACTCAATGACACCGTGTGACCCAACCTAGTCCTATATAAGTACTCAATGACCCAATGTTACCCAACCTAGTCCTATATAAGTACCCAATGACTCCGTGTGACCCAACCTAGTCCTATATAAGTACTCAATGACCCCGTGTGACCCAACCTAGTCCTATATAAGTACTCAATGACCCCGTGTGACCCAGCCTAGTCCTATATAAGTACCCAATGACCCCGTGTGACCCAACCTAGTCCTATATAAGTACTCAATGACCCCGTGTGACCCAGCCTAGTCCTATATAAGTACCCAATGACCCCGTGTTACCCAACCTAGTCCTATATAAGTACTCAATGACCCCGTGTGACCCAACCTAGTCCTATATAAGTACTCAATGACCCCGTGTGACCCAACCTAGTCCTATATAAGTACTCAATGACCCAGTGTTACCCAACCTAGTCCTATATAAGTACTCAATGACCCCGTGTGACCCAACCTAGTCCTATATAAGTACTCAATGACCCCGTGTGACCCAACCTAGTCCTATATAAGTACTCAATGACCCCGTGTGACCCAACCTAGTCCTATATAAGTACCCAATGACCCCGTGTGACCCAACCTAGTCCTATATAAGTACTCAATGACCCCGTGTGACCCAACCTAGTCCTATATAAGTACTCAATGACCCCGTGTGACCCAACCTAGTCCTATATAAGTACTCAATGACCCCGTGTGACCCAGCCTAGTCCTATATAAGTACTCAATGACCCAGTGTTACCCAACCTACTCCTATATAAGTACTCAATGACCACGTGTTACCCAACCTAGTCCTATATAAGTACTCAATGACCCAATGTTACCCAACCTAGTCCTATATAAGTACTCAATGACCCAATGTTACCCAACCTAGTCCTATATAAGTACTCAATGACCCCGTGTGACCCAACCTAGTCCTATATAAGTACTCAATGACCCCGTGTGACCCAACCTAGTCCTATATAAGTACTCAATGACCCAGTGTTACCCAACCTAGTCCTATATAAGTACTCAATGACCCCGTGTGACCCAACCTAGTCCTATATAAGTACTCAATGACCCCGTGTGACCCAACCTAGTCCTATATAAGTACTCAATGACCCAGTGTTACCCAACCTAGTCCTATATAAGTACTCAATGACCCAGTGTTACCCAACCTAGTCCTATATAAGTACTCAATGACCCCGTGTGACCCAACCTAGTCCTATATAAGTACTCAATGACCCCGTGTGACCCAACCTAGTCCTATATAAGTACTCAATGACCCCGTGTGACCCAACCTAGTCCTATATAAGTACTCAATGACCCCGTGTGACCCAGCCTAGTCCTATATAAGTACTCAATGACCCAGTGTTACCCAACCTACTCCTATATAAGTACTCAATGACCACGTGTTACCCAACCTAGTCCTATATAAGTACTCAATGACCCAATGTTACCCAACCTAGTCCTATATAAGTACTCAATGACCCAATGTTACCCAACCTAGTCCTATATAAGTACTCAATGACCCCGTGTGACCCAACCTAGTCCTATATAAGTACTCAATGACCCCGTGTGACCCAACCTAGTCCTATATAAGTACTCAATGACCCAGTGTTACCCAACCTAGTCCTATATAAGTACTCAATGACCCCGTGTGACCCAACCTAGTCCTATATAAGTACTCAATGACCCCGTGTGACCCAACCTAGTCCTATATAAGTACTCAATGACCCCGTGTGACCCAACCTAGTCCTATATAAGTACCCAATGACCCCGTGTGACCCAACCTAGTCCTATATAAGTACTCAATGACCCCGTGTGACCCAACCTAGTCCTATATAAGTACTCAATGACCCCGTGTGACCCAGCCTAGTCCTATATAAGTACTCAATGACCAAGTGTTACCCAACCTAGTCCTATATAAGTACTCAATGACCCCGTGTGACCCAACCTAGTCCTATATAAGTACTCAATGACCCCGTGTGACCCAACCTAGTCCTATATAAGTACTCAATGACCCCGTGTGACCCAACCTAGTCCTATATAAGTACTCAATGACCCCGTGTGACCCAACCTAGTCCTATATAAGTACCCAATGACCCCGTGTGACCCAACCTAGTCCTATATAAGTACTCAATGACCCCGTGTGACCCAACCTAGTCCTATATAAGTACTCAATGACCCCGTGTGACCCAACCTAGTCCTATATAAGTACTCAATGACCCAGTGTTACCCAACCTAGTCCTATATAAGTACTCAATGACCCCGTGTGACCCAGCCTAGTCCTATATAAGAACCCAATGACCTCGTGTGACCCAACCTAGTCCTATATAAGTACTCAATGACCCCGTGTTACCCAACCTAGTCCTATATAAGTACTCAATGACCCCGTGTGACCCAACCTAGTCCTATATAAGTACTCAATGACCCAGTGTTACCCAACCTAGTCCTATATAAGTACTCAATGACCCCGTGTGACCCAACCTAGTCCTATATAAGTACTCAATGACCCCGTGTGACCCAGCCTAGTCCTATATAAGTACCCAATGACCCCGTGTGACCCAACCTAGTCCTATATAAGTACTCAATGACACCGTGTGACCCAACCTAGTCCTATATAAGTACTCAATGACCCAATGTTACCCAACCTAGTCCTATATAAGTACCCAATGACTCCGTGTGACCCAACCTAGTCCTATATAAGTACTCAATGACCCCGTGTGACCCAACCTAGTCCTATATAAGTACTCAATGACCCCGTGTGACCCAGCCTAGTCCTATATAAGTACCCAATGACCCCGTGTGACCCAACCTAGTCCTATATAAGTACTCAATGACCCCGTGTGACCCAGCCTAGTCCTATATAAGTACCCAATGACCCCGTGTTACCCAACCTAGTCCTATATAAGTACTCAATGACCCCGTGTGACCCAACCTAGTCCTATATAAGTACTCAATGACCCCGTGTGACCCAACCTAGTCCTATATAAGTACTCAATGACCCAGTGTTACCCAACCTAGTCCTATATAAGTACTCAATGACCCCGTGTGACCCAACCTAGTCCTATATAAGTACTCAATGACCCCGTGTGACCCAACCTAGTCCTATATAAGTACTCAATGACCCCGTGTGACCCAACCTAGTCCTATATAAGTACCCAATGACCCCGTGTGACCCAACCTAGTCCTATATAAGTACTCAATGACCCCGTGTGACCCAACCTAGTCCTATATAAGTACTCAATGACCCCGTGTGACCCAACCTAGTCCTATATAAGTACTCAATGACCCCGTGTGACCCAGCCTAGTCCTATATAAGTACTCAATGACCCAGTGTTACCCAACCTACTCCTATATAAGTACTCAATGACCACGTGTTACCCAACCTAGTCCTATATAAGTACTCAATGACCCAATGTTACCCAACCTAGTCCTATATAAGTACTCAATGACCCAATGTTACCCAACCTAGTCCTATATAAGTACTCAATGACCCCGTGTGACCCAACCTAGTCCTATATAAGTACTCAATGACCCCGTGTGACCCAACCTAGTCCTATATAAGTACTCAATGACCCAGTGTTACCCAACCTAGTCCTATATAAGTACTCAATGACCCCGTGTGACCCAACCTAGTCCTATATAAGTACTCAATGACCCCGTGTGACCCAACCTAGTCCTATATAAGTACTCAATGACCCAGTGTTACCCAACCTAGTCCTATATAAGTACTCAATGACCCAGTGTTACCCAACCTAGTCCTATATAAGTACTCAATGACCCCGTGTGACCCAACCTAGTCCTATATAAGTACTCAATGACCCCGTGTGACCCAACCTAGTCCTATATAAGTACTCAATGACCCCGTGTGACCCAACCTAGTCCTATATAAGTACTCAATGACCCCGTGTGACCCAGCCTAGTCCTATATAAGTACTCAATGACCCAGTGTTACCCAACCTACTCCTATATAAGTACTCAATGACCACGTGTTACCCAACCTAGTCCTATATAAGTACTCAATGACCCAATGTTACCCAACCTAGTCCTATATAAGTACTCAATGACCCAATGTTACCCAACCTAGTCCTATATAAGTACTCAATGACCCCGTGTGACCCAACCTAGTCCTATATAAGTACTCAATGACCCCGTGTGACCCAACCTAGTCCTATATAAGTACTCAATGACCCAGTGTTACCCAACCTAGTCCTATATAAGTACTCAATGACCCCGTGTGACCCAACCTAGTCCTATATAAGTACTCAATGACCCCGTGTGACCCAACCTAGTCCTATATAAGTACTCAATGACCCCGTGTGACCCAACCTAGTCCTATATAAGTACCCAATGACCCCGTGTGACCCAACCTAGTCCTATATAAGTACTCAATGACCCCGTGTGACCCAGCCTAGTCCTATATAAGTACTCAGTGACCCCGTGTGACCCAGCCTAGTCCTATATGAGTACTCAATGACCCCGTGTGACCCAACCTAGTCCTATATAAGTACTCAATGACCACGTGTTACCCAACCTAGTCCTATATAAGTACTCAATGACCCAATGTTACCCAACCTAGTCCTATATAAGTACTCAATGACCCAATGTTACCCAACCTAGTCCTATATAAGTACTCAATGACCCCGTGTGACCCAACCTAGTCCTATATAAGTACTCAATGACCCCGTGTGACCCAACCTAGTCCTATATAAGTACTCAATGACCCCGTGTGACCCAGCCTAGTCCTATATAAGTACTCAATGACCAAGTGTTACCCAACCTAGTCCTATATAAGTACTCAATGACCCCGTGTGACCCAACCTAGTCCTATATAAGTACTCAATGACCCCGTGTGACCCAACCTAGTCCTATATAAGTACTCAATGACCCCGTGTGACCCAACCTAGTCCTATATAAGTACTCAATGACCCCGTGTGACCCAACCTAGTCCTATATAAGTACCCAATGACCCCGTGTGACCCAACCTAGTCCTATATAAGTACTCAATGACCCCGTGTGACCCAACCTAGTCCTATATAAGTACTCAATGACCCCGTGTGACCCAACCTAGTCCTATATAAGTACTCAATGACCCAGTGTTACCCAACCTAGTCCTATATAAGTACTCAATGACCCCGTGTGACCCAGCCTAGTCCTATATAAGAACCCAATGACCTCGTGTGACCCAACCTAGTCCTATATAAGTACTCAATGACCCCGTGTGACCCAACCTAGTCCTATATAAGTACTCAATGACCCCGTGTGACCCAACCTAGTCCTATATAAGTACTCAATGACCCAGTGTTACCCAACCTAGTCCTATATAAGTACTCAATGACCCCGTGCGACCCAACCTAGTCCTATATAAGTACTCAATGACCCCGTGTGACCCAACCTAGTCCTATATAAGTACTCAGTGACCCCGTGTGACCCAGCCTAGTCCTATATGAGTACTCAATGACCCCGTGTGACCCAACCTAGTCCTATATAAGTACTCAGTGACCCCGTGTGACCCAACCTAGTCCTATATAAGTACTCAATGACCCCGTGTGACCCAGCCTAGTCCTATATAAGTACTCAGTGACCCCGTGTGACCCAGCCTAGTCCTATATAAGTACTCAATGACCCCGTGTGACCCAACCTAGTCCTATATAAGTACTCAATGACCCCGTGTGACCCAGCCTAGTCCTATATAAGTACTCAATGACCAAGTGTTACCCAACCTAGTCCTATATAAGTACTCAATGACCCCGTGTGACCCAACCTAGTCCTATATAAGTACTCAATGACCCCGTGTGACCCAACCTAGTCCTATATAAGTACCCAATGACCCCGTGTGACCCAACCTAGTCCTATATAAGTACCCAATGACCCCGTGTGACCCAACCTAGTCCTATATAAGTACTCAATGACCCCGTGTGACCCAACCTAGTCCTATATAAGTACTCAATGACCCCGTGTGACCCAACCTAGTCCTATATAAGTACTCAATGACCCCGTGTGACCCAACCTAGTCCTATATAAGTACTCAATGACCCCGTGTGACCCAGCCTAGTCCTATATAAGTACTCAGTGACCCCGTGTGACCCAGCCTAGTCCTATATGAGTACTCAATGACCCCGTGTGACCCAACCTAGTCCTATATAAGTACTCAGTGACCCCGTGTGACCCAACCTAGTCCTATATAAGTACTCAATGACCCAGTGTGACCCAGCCTAGTCCTATATAAGTACTCAATGACCCCGTGTGACCCAGCCTAATTCTATATAAGTACTCAGTGACCCCGTGTGACCCAGCCTAGTCCTATATGAGTACTCAATGACCCCGTGTGACCCAACCTAGTCCTATATAAGTACTCAGTGACCCCGTGTGACCCCCATAGTCCTATATCAGTACTCAATGACCCCATGTGACCCAACCTAGTCCTATAAAGTACTCAATGACCCCATGTGACCCCCCTAGTCCTATATAAGTACTCAATGACCCCATGTGACCCCCCCATGTCCTATATAAGTACTCAATGACCTCATGTGACCCCCCTTGTCCTATATAAGTACTCAATGACCCCATGTGACCCCCCTAGTCCTATATAAGTACTCAATGACCCCATGTGACCCCCCTAGTCCTATATAAATACTCAATGACCCCATGTGACCCACCCTAGTCCTATATAAGTACTCAATGACCCCGTGTGACCCAGCCTAATTCTATATAAGTACTCAGTGACCCCGTGTGACCCAGCCTAGTCCTATATGAGTACTCAATGACCCCGTGTGACCCAACCTAGTCCTATATAAGTACTCAGTGACCCGGTGTGACCCAACCTAGTCCTATATAAGTACTCAGTGACCCCGTGTGACCCAACCTAGTCCTATATAAGTACTCAGTGACCCCGTGTGACCCAACCTAGTCCTATATAAGTACTCAATGACCCCATGTGACCCACCCTAGTCCTATATAAGTACTCAATGACCCCATGTGACCCCCCCATGACCTATATAAGTACTCATTGACCCCATGTGACCCCCCTAGTCCTATATAAGTACTCAATGACCCCATGTGACCCCCCTTGTCCTATATAAGTACTCAATGACCCCATGTGACCCCCCTAGTCCTATATAAGTACTCAATGACCCCATGTGACCCCCATAGTCCTATATCAGTACTCAATGACCCCATGTGACCCAACCTAGTCCTATAAAGTACTCAATGACCCCATGTGACCCCCCTAGTCCTATATAAGTACTCAATGACCCCATGTGACCCCCCCATGTCCTATATAAGTACTCAATGACCTCATGTGACCCCCCTTGTCCTATATAAGTACTCAATGACCCCATGTGACCCCCCTAGTCCTATATAAGTACTCAATGACCCCATGTGACCCCCCTAGTCCTATATAAATACTCAATGACCCCATGTGACCCACCCTAGTCCTATATAAGTACTCAATGACCCCATGTGACCCCCCATGACCTATATAAGTACTCAATGACCCCATGTGACCCTCTAGTCCTATATAAGTACTCAAAGACCCCATGTGACCCCCCTAGTCCTATATAAGTACTCAATGACCCCATGTGACCCACCCTAGTCCTATATAAGTACTCAATGACCCCATGTGACCCCCCCATGACCTATATAAGTACTCAATGACCCCATGTGACCCCCCTAGTCCTATATAAGTACTCAATGACCCCATGTGACCCACCCTAGTCCTATATAAGTATTCAATGACCCCACGTGACCCCCCCATGTCCTATATAAGTACTCAATGACCCCATGTAACCCCCCATGACCTATATAAGTACTCAATGACCCCATGTGACCCCCCTAGTCCTATATAAGTACTCAATGACCCCATGTGACCCCCCTAGTCCTATATAAATACTCAATGACCCCATGTGACCCACCCTAGTCCTATATAAGTACTCAATGACCCCATGTGACCCCCCCATGACCTATATAAGTACTCAATGACCCCATGTGACCCCCCTAGTCCTATATAAGTACTCAATGACCCCATGTGACCCCCCCCTGTCCTATATAAGTACTCAATGACCCCATGTGACCCCCCTTGTCCTATATAAGTACTCAATGACCCCATGTGACCCACCCTAGTCCTATATAAGTACTCAATAACCCCATGTGACCCCCCCATGACCTATATAAGTACTGAATGACCCCATGTGACCTCCCTAGTCCTATATAAGTACTCAATGACCCCATGTGAACCCCCCCTGTCCTATATAAGTACTCAATGACCCCATGTGACCCCCCTTGTCCTATATAAGTACTCAATGACCCCATGTGACCCACCCTAGTCCTATATAAGTACTCAATGACCCCATGTGACCCCCCCATGACCTATATAAGTACTGAATGACCCCATGTGACCCCCCTAGTCCTATATAAGTACTCAATGACCCCATGTGACCCCCCCATGACCTATATAAGTACTCAATGACCCCATGTGACCCCCCTAGTCCTATATAAGTACTCAATGACCCCATGTGACCCCCCTAGTCCTATATAAGTACTCAATGACCCCATGTGACCCACCCTAGTCCTTTATAAGTACTCAATGAATCCATGTGACCCCCCTTGTCCTATATAAGTACTCAATGACCCCATGTGACCCCCCCATGACCTATATAAGTACTCAATGACCCCATGTGACCCCTCCATGTCCTATATAAGTACTCAATGACCCCATGTGACCCCCCTAGTCCTATATAAGTACTCAATGACCCCGTGTGACCCAGCCTAGTCCTATATAAGTACCCAATGACCCCGTGTGACCCAACCTAGTCCTATATAAGTACTCAATGACCCCGTGTGACCCAGCCTAGTCCTATATAAGAACCCAATGACCTCGTGTGACCCAACCTAGTCCTATATAAGTTCTCAATGACCCCGTGTGACCCAACCTAGTCCTATATAAGTACTCAATGACCCCGTGTGACCCAGCCTAGTCCTATAGAAGTACTCAATGACCCCGTGTGACCCAACCTAGTCCTATATAAGTACTCAATGACCCCGTGTGACCCAACCTAGTCCTATATAAGTACCCAATGACCCCGTGTGACCCAACCTAGTCCTATATAAGTACTCAATGACCACGTGTGACCCAACCTAGTCCTATATAAGTACTCAATGACCCCGTGTGACCCAACCTAGTCCTATATAAGTACCCAATGACCCCGTGTGACCCAACCTAGTCCTATATAAGTACTCAATGACCCCGTGTGACCCAACCTAGTCCTATATAAGTACTCAATGACCCCGTGTGACCCAACCTAGTCCTATATAAGTACCCAATGACCCCGTGTGACCCAACCTAGTCCTATATATGTACTCAATGACCCCGTGTGACCCAACCTAGTCCTATATAAGTACTCAATGACCCCGTGTGACCCAACCTAGTCCTATATAAGTACTCAATGACCCAATGTTACCCAACCTAGTCCTATATAAGTAGCCAATGACCCCGTGTGACCCAACCTAGTCCTATATAAGTACTCAATGACCCCGTGTGACCCAACCTAGTCCTATATAAGTACTCAATGACCCCGTGTGACCCAACCTAGTCCTATATAAGTACTCAATGACCCCGTGTGACCCAACCTAGTCCTATATAAGTACTCAATGACCCCGTGTGACCCAACCTAGTCCTATATAAGTACTCAATGACCCCGTGTGACCCAGCCTAGTCCTATATAAGTACCCAATGACCCCGTGTGACCCAACCTAGTCCTATATAAGTACTCAATGACACCGTGTGACCCAACCTAGTCCTATATAAGTACTCAATGACCCAATGTTACCCAACCTAGTCCTATATAAGTACCCAATGACTCCGTGTGACCCAACCTAGTCCTATATAAGTACTCAATGACCCCGTGTGACCCAACCTAGTCCTATATAAGTACTCAATGACCCCGTGTGACCCAACCTAGTCCTATATAAGTACTCAATGACCCCGTGTGACCCAGCCTAGTCCTATATAAGTACCCAATGACCCCGTGTGACCCAACCTAGTCCTATATAAGTACTCAATGACACCGTGTGACCCAACCTAGTCCTATATAAGTACTCAATGACCCAATGTTACCCAACCTAGTCCTATATAAGTACCCAATGACTCCGTGTGACCCAACCTAGTCCTATATAAGTACTCAATGACCCCGTGTGACCCAACCTAGTCCTATATAAGTACTCAATGACCCCGTGTGACCCAGCCTAGTCCTATATAAGTACCCAATGACCCCGTGTGACCCAACCTAGTCCTATATAAGTACTCAATGACCCCGTGTGACCCAGCCTAGTCCTATATAAGTACCCAATGACCCCGTGTTACCCAACCTAGTCCTATATAAGTACTCAATGACCCCGTGTTACCCAACCTAGTCCTATATAAGTACTCAATGACCCCGTGTGACCCAACCTAGTCCTATATAAGTACTCAATGACCCAGTGTTACCCAACCTAGTCCTATATAAGTACTCAATGACCCCGTGTGACCCAACCTAGTCCTATATAAGTACTCAATGACCCCGTGTGACCCAGCCTAGTCCTATATAAGTACCCAATGACCCCGTGTGACCCAACCTAGTCCTATATAAGTACTCAATGACACCGTGTGACCCAACCTAGTCCTATATAAGTACTCAATGACCCAATGTTACCCAACCTAGTCCTATATAAGTACCCAATGACTCCGTGTGACCCAACCTAGTCCTATATAAGTACTCAATGACCCCGTGTGACCCAACCTAGTCCTATATAAGTACTCAATGACCCCGTGTGACCCAGCCTAGTCCTATATAAGTACCCAATGACCCCGTGTGACCCAACCTAGTCCTATATAAGTACTCAATGACCCCGTGTGACCCAGCCTAGTCCTATATAAGTACCCAATGACCCCGTGTTACCCAACCTAGTCCTATATAAGTACTCAATGACCCCGTGTGACCCAACCTAGTCCTATATAAGTACTCAATGACCCCGTGTGACCCAACCTAGTCCTATATAAGTACTCAATGACCCAGTGTTACCCAACCTAGTCCTATATAAGTACTCAATGACCCCGTGTGACCCAACCTAGTCCTATATAAGTACTCAATGACCCCGTGTGACCCAACCTAGTCCTATATAAGTACTCAATGACCCCGTGTGACCCAACCTAGTCCTATATAAGTACCCAATGACCCCGTGTGACCCAACCTAGTCCTATATAAGTACTCAATGACCCCGTGTGACCCAACCTAGTCCTATATAAGTACTCAATGACCCCGTGTGACCCAACCTAGTCCTATATAAGTACTCAATGACCCCGTGTGACCCAGCCTAGTCCTATATAAGTACTCAATGACCCAGTGTTACCCAACCTACTCCTATATAAGTACTCAATGACCACGTGTTACCCAACCTAGTCCTATATAAGTACTCAATGACCCAATGTTACCCAACCTAGTCCTATATAAGTACTCAATGACCCAATGTTACCCAACCTAGTCCTATATAAGTACTCAATGACCCCGTGTGACCCAACCTAGTCCTATATAAGTACTCAATGACCCCGTGTGACCCAACCTAGTCCTATATAAGTACTCAATGACCCAGTGTTACCCAACCTAGTCCTATATAAGTACTCAATGACCCCGTGTGACCCAACCTAGTCCTATATAAGTACTCAATGACCCCGTGTGACCCAACCTAGTCCTATATAAGTACTCAATGACCCAGTGTTACCCAACCTAGTCCTATATAAGTACTCAATGACCCAGTGTTACCCAACCTAGTCCTATATAAGTACTCAATGACCCCGTGTGACCCAACCTAGTCCTATATAAGTACTCAATGACCCCGTGTGACCCAACCTAGTCCTATATAAGTACTCAATGACCCCGTGTGACCCAACCTAGTCCTATATAAGTACTCAATGACCCCGTGTGACCCAGCCTAGTCCTATATAAGTACTCAATGACCCAGTGTTACCCAACCTACTCCTATATAAGTACTCAATGACCACGTGTTACCCAACCTAGTCCTATATAAGTACTCAATGACCCAATGTTACCCAACCTAGTCCTATATAAGTACTCAATGACCCAATGTTACCCAACCTAGTCCTATATAAGTACTCAATGACCCCGTGTGACCCAACCTAGTCCTATATAAGTACTCAATGACCCCGTGTGACCCAACCTAGTCCTATATAAGTACTCAATGACCCAGTGTTACCCAACCTAGTCCTATATAAGTACTCAATGACCCCGTGTGACCCAACCTAGTCCTATATAAGTACTCAATGACCCCGTGTGACCCAACCTAGTCCTATATAAGTACTCAATGACCCCGTGTGACCCAACCTAGTCCTATATAAGTACCCAATGACCCCGTGTGACCCAACCTAGTCCTATATAAGTACTCAATGACCCCGTGTGACCCAACCTAGTCCTATATAAGTACTCAATGACCCCGTGTGACCCAGCCTAGTCCTATATAAGTACTCAATGACCAAGTGTTACCCAACCTAGTCCTATATAAGTACTCAATGACCCCGTGTGACCCAACCTAGTCCTATATAAGTACTCAATGACCCCGTGTGACCCAACCTAGTCCTATATAAGTACTCAATGACCCCGTGTGACCCAACCTAGTCCTATATAAGTACTCAATGACCCCGTGTGACCCAACCTAGTCCTATATAAGTACCCAATGACCCCGTGTGACCCAACCTAGTCCTATATAAGTACTCAATGACCCCGTGTGACCCAACCTAGTCCTATATAAGTACTCAATGACCCCGTGTGACCCAACCTAGTCCTATATAAGTACTCAATGACCCAGTGTTACCCAACCTAGTCCTATATAAGTACTCAATGACCCCGTGTGACCCAGCCTAGTCCTATATAAGAACCCAATGACCTCGTGTGACCCAACCTAGTCCTATATAAGTACTCAATGACCCCGTGTTACCCAACCTAGTCCTATATAAGTACTCAATGACCCCGTGTGACCCAACCTAGTCCTATATAAGTACTCAATGACCCAGTGTTACCCAACCTAGTCCTATATAAGTACTCAATGACCCCGTGTGACCCAACCTAGTCCTATATAAGTACTCAATGACCCCGTGTGACCCAGCCTAGTCCTATATAAGTACCCAATGACCCCGTGTGACCCAACCTAGTCCTATATAAGTACTCAATGACACCGTGTGACCCAACCTAGTCCTATATAAGTACTCAATGACCCAATGTTACCCAACCTAGTCCTATATAAGTACCCAATGACTCCGTGTGACCCAACCTAGTCCTATATAAGTACTCAATGACCCCGTGTGACCCAACCTAGTCCTATATAAGTACTCAATGACCCCGTGTGACCCAGCCTAGTCCTATATAAGTACCCAATGACCCCGTGTGACCCAACCTAGTCCTATATAAGTACTCAATGACCCCGTGTGACCCAGCCTAGTCCTATATAAGTACCCAATGACCCCGTGTTACCCAACCTAGTCCTATATAAGTACTCAATGACCCCGTGTGACCCAACCTAGTCCTATATAAGTACTCAATGACCCCGTGTGACCCAACCTAGTCCTATATAAGTACTCAATGACCCAGTGTTACCCAACCTAGTCCTATATAAGTACTCAATGACCCCGTGTGACCCAACCTAGTCCTATATAAGTACTCAATGACCCCGTGTGACCCAACCTAGTCCTATATAAGTACTCAATGACCCCGTGTGACCCAACCTAGTCCTATATAAGTACCCAATGACCCCGTGTGACCCAACCTAGTCCTATATAAGTACTCAATGACCCCGTGTGACCCAACCTAGTCCTATATAAGTACTCAATGACCCCGTGTGACCCAACCTAGTCCTATATAAGTACTCAATGACCCCGTGTGACCCAGCCTAGTCCTATATAAGTACTCAATGACCCAGTGTTACCCAACCTACTCCTATATAAGTACTCAATGACCACGTGTTACCCAACCTAGTCCTATATAAGTACTCAATGACCCAATGTTACCCAACCTAGTCCTATATAAGTACTCAATGACCCAATGTTACCCAACCTAGTCCTATATAAGTACTCAATGACCCCGTGTGACCCAACCTAGTCCTATATAAGTACTCAATGACCCCGTGTGACCCAACCTAGTCCTATATAAGTACTCAATGACCCAGTGTTACCCAACCTAGTCCTATATAAGTACTCAATGACCCCGTGTGACCCAACCTAGTCCTATATAAGTACTCAATGACCCCGTGTGACCCAACCTAGTCCTATATAAGTACTCAATGACCCAGTGTTACCCAACCTAGTCCTATATAAGTACTCAATGACCCAGTGTTACCCAACCTAGTCCTATATAAGTACTCAATGACCCCGTGTGACCCAACCTAGTCCTATATAAGTACTCAATGACCCCGTGTGACCCAACCTAGTCCTATATAAGTACTCAATGACCCCGTGTGACCCAACCTAGTCCTATATAAGTACTCAATGACCCCGTGTGACCCAGCCTAGTCCTATATAAGTACTCAATGACCCAGTGTTACCCAACCTACTCCTATATAAGTACTCAATGACCACGTGTTACCCAACCTAGTCCTATATAAGTACTCAATGACCCAATGTTACCCAACCTAGTCCTATATAAGTACTCAATGACCCAATGTTACCCAACCTAGTCCTATATAAGTACTCAATGACCCCGTGTGACCCAACCTAGTCCTATATAAGTACTCAATGACCCCGTGTGACCCAACCTAGTCCTATATAAGTACTCAATGACCCAGTGTTACCCAACCTAGTCCTATATAAGTACTCAATGACCCCGTGTGACCCAACCTAGTCCTATATAAGTACTCAATGACCCCGTGTGACCCAACCTAGTCCTATATAAGTACTCAATGACCCCGTGTGACCCAACCTAGTCCTATATAAGTACCCAATGACCCCGTGTGACCCAACCTAGTCCTATATAAGTACTCAATGACCCCGTGTGACCCAGCCTAGTCCTATATAAGTACTCAGTGACCCCGTGTGACCCAGCCTAGTCCTATATGAGTACTCAATGACCCCGTGTGACCCAACCTAGTCCTATATAAGTACTCAATGACCACGTGTTACCCAACCTAGTCCTATATAAGTACTCAATGACCCAATGTTACCCAACCTAGTCCTATATAAGTACTCAATGACCCAATGTTACCCAACCTAGTCCTATATAAGTACTCAATGACCCCGTGTGACCCAACCTAGTCCTATATAAGTACTCAATGACCCCGTGTGACCCAACCTAGTCCTATATAAGTACTCAATGACCCCGTGTGACCCAGCCTAGTCCTATATAAGTACTCAATGACCAAGTGTTACCCAACCTAGTCCTATATAAGTACTCAATGACCCCGTGTGACCCAACCTAGTCCTATATAAGTACTCAATGACCCCGTGTGACCCAACCTAGTCCTATATAAGTACTCAATGACCCCGTGTGACCCAACCTAGTCCTATATAAGTACTCAATGACCCCGTGTGACCCAACCTAGTCCTATATAAGTACCCAATGACCCCGTGTGACCCAACCTAGTCCTATATAAGTACTCAATGACCCCGTGTGACCCAACCTAGTCCTATATAAGTACTCAATGACCCCGTGTGACCCAACCTAGTCCTATATAAGTACTCAATGACCCAGTGTTACCCAACCTAGTCCTATATAAGTACTCAATGACCCCGTGTGACCCAGCCTAGTCCTATATAAGAACCCAATGACCTCGTGTGACCCAACCTAGTCCTATATAAGTACTCAATGACCCCGTGTGACCCAACCTAGTCCTATATAAGTACTCAATGACCCCGTGTGACCCAACCTAGTCCTATATAAGTACTCAATGACCCAGTGTTACCCAACCTAGTCCTATATAAGTACTCAATGACCCCGTGCGACCCAACCTAGTCCTATATAAGTACTCAATGACCCCGTGTGACCCAACCTAGTCCTATATAAGTACTCAGTGACCCCGTGTGACCCAGCCTAGTCCTATATGAGTACTCAATGACCCCGTGTGACCCAACCTAGTCCTATATAAGTACTCAGTGACCCCGTGTGACCCAACCTAGTCCTATATAAGTACTCAATGACCCCGTGTGACCCAGCCTAGTCCTATATAAGTACTCAGTGACCCCGTGTGACCCAGCCTAGTCCTATATAAGTACTCAATGACCCCGTGTGACCCAACCTAGTCCTATATAAGTACTCAATGACCCCGTGTGACCCAGCCTAGTCCTATATAAGTACTCAATGACCAAGTGTTACCCAACCTAGTCCTATATAAGTACTCAATGACCCCGTGTGACCCAACCTAGTCCTATATAAGTACTCAATGACCCCGTGTGACCCAACCTAGTCCTATATAAGTACCCAATGACCCCGTGTGACCCAACCTAGTCCTATATAAGTACCCAATGACCCCGTGTGACCCAACCTAGTCCTATATAAGTACTCAATGACCCCGTGTGACCCAACCTAGTCCTATATAAGTACTCAATGACCCCGTGTGACCCAACCTAGTCCTATATAAGTACTCAATGACCCCGTGTGACCCAACCTAGTCCTATATAAGTACTCAATGACCCCGTGTGACCCAGCCTAGTCCTATATAAGTACTCAGTGACCCCGTGTGACCCAGCCTAGTCCTATATGAGTACTCAATGACCCCGTGTGACCCAACCTAGTCCTATATAAGTACTCAGTGACCCCGTGTGACCCAACCTAGTCCTATATAAGTACTCAATGACCCAGTGTGACCCAGCCTAGTCCTATATAAGTACTCAATGACCCCGTGTGACCCAGCCTAATTCTATATAAGTACTCAGTGACCCCGTGTGACCCAGCCTAGTCCTATATGAGTACTCAATGACCCCGTGTGACCCAACCTAGTCCTATATAAGTACTCAGTGACCCGGTGTGACCCAACCTAGTCCTATATAAGTACTCAGTGACCCCGTGTGACCCAACCTAGTCCTATATAAGTACTCAATGACCCCGTGTGACCCAACCTAGTCCTATATAAGTACTCAATGACCCCGTGTGACCCAGCCTAGTCCTATATAAGTACTCAGTGACCCCGTGTGACCCAGCCTAGTCCTATATGAGTACTCAATGACCCCGTGTGACCCAACCTAGTCCTATATAAGTACTCAGTGACCCCGTGTGACCCAACCTAGTCCTATATAAGTACTCAATGACCCAGTGTGACCCAGCCTAGTCCTATATAAGTACTCAATGACCCAGTGTGACCCAGCCTAGTGCTATATAAGTACTCAGTGACCCCGTGTGACCCAACCTAGTCCTATATAAGTACTCAATGACCCCGTGTGACCCAACCTAGTCCTATATAAGTACTCAATGACCCCGTGTGACCCAGCCTAGTCCTATATAAGTACTCAATGACCAAGTGTTACCCAACCTAGTCCTATATAAGTACTCAATGACCCCGTGTGACCCAACCTAGTCCTATATAAGTACTCAATGACCCCGTGTGACCCAACCTAGTCCTATATAAGTACTCAATGACCCCGTGTGACCCAACCTAGTCCTATATAAGTACTCAGTGACCCCGTGTGACCCAACCTAGTCCTATATAAGTACTCAATGACCCAGTGTGACCCAGCCTAGTCCTATATAAGTACTCAATGACCCCGTGTGACCCAGCCTAATTCTATATAAGTACTCAGTGACCCCGTGTGACCCAGCCTAGTCCTATATGAGTACTCAATGACCCCGTGTGACCCAACCTAGTCCTATATAAGTACTCAGTGACCCGGTGTGACCCAACCTAGTCCTATATAAGTACTCAGTGACCCCGTGTGACCCAACCTAGTCCTATATAAGTACTCAATGACCCCGTGTGACCCAACCTAGTCCTATATAAGTACTCAATGACCCCGTGTGACCCAGCCTAGTCCTATATAAGTACTCAGTGACCCCGTGTGACCCAGCCTAGTCCTATATGAGTACTCAATGACCCCGTGTGACCCAACCTAGTCCTATATAAGTACTCAGTGACCCCGTGTGACCCAACCTAGTCCTATATAAGTACTCAATGACCCAGTGTGACCCAGCCTAGTCCTATATAAGTACTCAATGACCCAGTGTGACCCAGCCTAGTGCTATATAAGTACTCAGTGACCCCGTGTGACCCAACCTAGTCCTATATAAGTACTCAATGACCCCGTGTGACCCAACCTAGTCCTATATAAGTACTCAATGACCCCGTGTGACCCAGCCTAGTCCTATATAAGTACTCAATGACCAAGTGTTACCCAACCTAGTCCTATATAAGTACTCAATGACCCCGTGTGACCCAACCTAGTCCTATATAAGTACTCAATGACCCCGTGTGACCCAACCTAGTCCTATATAAGTACTCAATGACCCCGTGTGACCCAACCTAGTCCTATATAAGTACTCAATGACCCCGTGTGACCCAACCTAGTCCTATATAAGTACCCAATGACCCCGTGTGACCCAACCTAGTCCTATATAAGTACTCAATGACCCCGTGTGACCCAACCTAGTCCTATATAAGTACTCAATGACCCCGTGTGACCCAACCTAGTCCTATATAAGTACTCAATGACCCAGTGTTACCCAACCTAGTCCTATATAAGTACTCAATGACCCCGTGTGACCCAGCCTAGTCCTATATAAGAACCCAATGACCTCGTGTGACCCAACCTAGTCCTATATAAGTACTCAATGACCCCGTGTGACCCAACCTAGTCCTATATAAGTACTCAATGACCCCGTGTGACCCAACCTAGTCCTATATAAGTACTCAATGACCCAGTGTTACCCAACCTAGTCCTATATAAGTACTCAATGACCCCGTGCGACCCAACCTAGTCCTATATAAGTACTCAATGACCCCGTGTGACCCAACCTAGTCCTATATAAGTACTCAGTGACCCCGTGTGACCCAGCCTAGTCCTATATGAGTACTCAATGACCCCGTGTGACCCAACCTAGTCCTATATAAGTACTCAATGACCCCGTGTGACCCAACCTAGTCCTATATAAGTACTCAATGACCCCGTGTGACCCAACCTAGTCCTATATAAGTACTCAATGACCCCGTGTGACCCAGCCTAGTCCTATATAAGTACCCAATGACCCCGTGTTACCCAACCTAGTCCTATATAAGTACTCAATGACCCCGTGTGACCC